>NC_135809.1:29661381-29766381 GCF_964213995.1 Mustelus asterias | reverse complement strand
AATATGTTTTTTTCACAATACTGGACATTACACTGAAAGTAAAGGCTGGAATTTGTGTTGTATTGGATAGAATTGGTCATTTTAATTGTTACTGTATTTAAAAATGATTGGTTTTGAGCTGGAGAATTCACGGAGAAATGTCAGAGCAAATTGTAAATAGTGAGAATGTGAATTAAATTTTTTGATATTTACAGTTAGGAATGTTTTTGCATTATAATTCTGAAGGAAGCATTTTGTATTGATTGTACTTGTAGGTATATGGTGTACATTGCAGTATTTAGGCATCTTCACTGAGTATAGTAAAGGTGCGATGTTCCATATGTCTGTGCAATCATTTTGTAGATTAATATTTGGAATGTGTTTACACCTCAAGAGCATTGCTAATGTAACCAACTTGGACAGATTATTTTTTTTGCAACTAAAATCAGGATGTGTTTTCTCATCAGTGCTACTGGCCTCCATTCCGAACCTGTAGCACTTGGCAAGAAATGATGGCACAGACAGGTTAGCACATTTTAGAAAACAAATGCATTAGAGAACCTACCTGTCTCCAAAAAGATGAAAATATCCAACTCGTAATCTAAAATCCATTACCATGGAGGGATCTTACTTTATATAAATCCAAAATGATGCTTGATTGATTATTAAATTCTCAATTTACCTAAAATGCCACTCAAAATTAGATAAGCAATTCTGAAATTTGGTCCATTACATTTAAGCAGTGCAACAAAAGAACATTTCCCAGAGAGAAAAAAAAGCCCTGAAAGTTAAATATTAACTGATTTGAAATAAAGGTCACTTTGTGTAAATAGAGGCTACCTGATGGGGTTTGATAAACTGCAGGTAATATTGCAAAAGAGTGAAATGTCTGCAAGAGTCATAAGTGAAGAAGTTGCTAGTTAGTTTTACAGATCAGTGTGATACAACCTGTATCTCTCCAGTTCTGTAAAGTATTTCATAATTAGCACAGATGTGTATGTATTTCTTTTCTAGAGTAGAAATTAGTCTTGTTTTCAGGGCTTCAAGTGTCCCTGCATGGCTTACCCGAATTTATACAGCAGCACATCCACTAACAGCTTGAGCTGGGATGCTGCTTTTAAAGCTAAGAACATGTCTGCATTGTTGATTGTAATTTTGCTCAAAATCTACAGAGACTCTTGCGCATGATGTCCATGGAATTAAGGAGGCAGTGACTGCATGTATATGAAATTGGCTAAAAGACAGAAATAGAGAATAGCAAGAATGGTTGTTTTTCAGTGTTGAGGCAAAACAACCATCTGGACTCTGGAGATGTACAAACGCAAATCTTTGAATGGGACACAACAGGTTGAAAAGACTGTTCGAAGGTGTAGGGGGGATCCTTGACTTTATAGGGGCATAGAGTGCGCAGGCAACAAGGTTAGGCTAAACCTTTATGAAACACTGGCCAGGCTCCAGCTGGGTGTTGTGGTCAGTTCTGGGCACCACACTTCAGGAAAGATGCCAAAGCCATGGAGAGGGTGCAATGGAGGTTTACCAGAATGATACTTGGAATGAAAAACTTCAGTTGATATGAAGCTAAAGAAGTTGGGATAGTTCTCTTTAGAGCAGAGGAAGTTAATGGGAGATTTAATGAAGGTGTTCAAGGTTATGAACAATTTTGCTAGGATAAGCAGGCATTGTTTCCAGTGGCAGAAGGATTGGTAACCAGAGGACACAGATTTTAAGCAAAAGAACCAGAACGGATATGAGGGGGAAAAAGTACTGAGATAATCTCGAATATGTAGCCTGGAAGGATGGTAGAAGCAGATTGAATAATAACATTCAAAAGGGAATTGGATACTTATTTGCAGGGCTATGAGGAAAGTGTAGGGAGAAAGCACTACCTCTTTAGTCTTTCAAAAAAGCCGGCAGAGGCATAATGTGCTGAACTGTCTCCATCAGTGCTGTATCCTATATATCGATGTAAAGATCGCACCAGATCTCCATCACTTTCAGAGATTTTTTTGGCTGCTTAGAAAGGTCTAGACATTCTCTCCACTGCTTACAAAGCAAATGACAGTTAGGATACAGATTCCCAAACCAGGAGCTGCTGCTCCTAAGGCTGGATGAAAATCCAGTTTTTCTGGATTGTTATGGTCAACAGTGTGTGACTGGAGTCCTACCAGCTCCCACAAGGGAGAATATGGTTGCCAACAGGTAAGTGGCCTGTAACTGGAAAGGCTTCAACTTGTTTTAACAGCCTCAACCACCACATCATCTCTGCACAGTAGTTAGCATTGCTGGCTCACAGTGTCAGGGACCCAGGTTCAATTCCAGCCTTGGGTGACTGTGCTAACTCCACATCGACGTTCTCCCTGTGTCCGTGTGGGTTTCCTCCCACAGTCCTAAGGTGTGTTGTTTAGGTTGAATGGCCATGCTAAATTGCCCCTTAGTGTCCCAAGATGTGTAGGTTAGGGGGATTAGTGGGGTAAGTGCATGGGGTTACGGGGGTAGGGGTCTGGGTGGGATGTTCTATCGGGGAGTCGGCGTAGACTCAAATAGCTGCACTAGGGATTCTAACTGAGGAGCGATTGCCTGACTAGTCTTTCTGATGATCCGCAATTGGTCAAAATGATCCTTGAGCTTATTTGGTAGAGTAAATGAAATGCTCCCCCAATAATCCTATAAATTCTTTCTCTGTCAGTCCTGGATGGCACTGTTGGGCATGATCCCAGCTTAACTGCTGGAATCGTTGATCAAACATCAGAGCGAAGATGTTGCACGCAATTCAACAAAATTGTTCAGTTCAGACCATGTCACTTCGAATCATAAAATGAGCCAATTTACTTAAGTCGATGTGGCCTGGAAGTTTTAGACAAATTTCTCTTCTACACAAAGTACAAATTATCGTTTCATCTGAATATTTTGTCAGTGGAAAAAATTGTTGTTTTTCTCTTGCCTGTGAGCTGTATTTTCTGGTTTGTCCGGTCCAATATTTTGCAAAAAAAGTTATCTTCAGTGGAAATCATACTGATAATACAACAGGAATTGAGTTAAAAATACACCGTTGCCCAAAGTGGAGATCTACCCCTTCAATCTTAAATATTGGCATTTCTCTTGAGGGCACATTTTCCCATTTTTGCAGAGGGAAGCTTGTGTGAAGCCTCTTCCTGCCATGCTCAAACCAGGGCTCAGAATTTTGAACCCAAGTTTTAAAAATGGTTGTCCGAACGTTGGATTTTTGGTTCGGAGTGGGGCAGGCTGGATTAGAAATTGGAGCAGGTGATGCTGGAAGAACTGATCAGGCAGCTGGGGGTTGGCAGTGGGCTGGGTGGAAAGCCTGCCTCGGGTCATGCCCTGTGTCTGAGGTGTAAAAATAAATCATAAAACATGAAACATCTGTCCAGCCTATGTTCCATTCATGGCTCCATGCCAAGCTATGCTCCCTAATCCTGACAGACCCTCAGCCCTCCCATGCCAAGATTGTGTGTGCATGTGTTTGTGTGTGAATGTGGTGGGGGGAGCATATGACAATTCAATGTTCGAGCCAATCTGCTACATGCCAAGTTCCCCTGCAGCCACAACATGCGCAGGGCAGGCTCAGTTGCAGCAATGTGGGATTTCTGTCCCTCACTATGGAGAATGTTTCGTCCTCAGGAGCTGCTTGTGAATAAGATTGGCTGATGACTCCAGCACTTCCAACAGTGCCAAGGGCACATTTGTGGCCACTGTTGGAACTGCATGCAGGCCCCAAAACACTCCTCAATCAGGAGCCAGGTAAGTCTTGGGCAGGGAGGGTTTGTGCAGTTTAAAGAGGGCAGGGGTGACAGAGGGTTGGGAGGGATTGGTGGTTGGGAGGGGGTGGGGGGGAACAGTGTTTATGGAGCAGTCTGGTAAGAAGAGAAGGGGAGTACTGTCTGAGGGTGTTGCCCCCAACCAGCAAAGGGCACCCCTAAAGATAGCACATCACCTTTCCATTCTTTTAAAAGGTTTTTCCAAAAAGTCAGCCTGTCCACATCTGGCTGACTGCCATTTGAGTCTTGATTATTAATTTACTCATGACAGGTGGGCTGCTGCTTTAGGCAAACCCCTCGCCCCTCCCCACCCATATTATGCAGGTAAGCGGAGGGGTGGGTGGGAAGGTGGGGTGAACTTACTTGCACCTCTGCTGAAGACGCATCCAACGAGGACGTATAAAATGCAGCCCTAATTGTCTATTATAGATTTCACTACTGGAAAAAAACTCTTGCATAAAACTCATTTAACTCTAAATTATTCCTTCAGCTAAATAAAGCCTTATAGCAACAAATAGTTCATTCAAGTATACAATCTCCACATGACTACAACCATTAGAATTCATAGTCCCACATCAGAGTCTATTATCACTTGTCGTTGTCAATCAAACAGCAAAATGCAGGCATCCTACTGTGATAATGGATGGTTGTGAAATCTCATGCAACAGTAATCGAGTAATGGAAATCCTCAGGCTTATGTCATAAAACAGAGTGCAATAGGTAACATTTTTTTGTTAATCTCCAGAATTTATTTCAGGTTTGAAGGGTAGGACTTTTAAATGCTTTGAGAGTTTGACAGCTCCCTTTACCAGGTGCTTTTGACTGGTCTTCTTGGCACTTTTGACAGGTGCTGCTGACAGTTATAGCTGTTGATTTTGAGAGATCCATTGACCATTCCAGTGAGCTCGATAGTTGTTGTTTATGTTTATGGTAGTTTATGATAGTTTATGTACCTTTTACTTTGATTTATGTTTATTTTTGACAATTCCAAAGAACATCTTACCTCCCCTCAAAGGTGCCCTGCGATCAGGTCCAACGGGGTATTTTAACACTCTAAAGAGGTACTCTTGCTATGAATATGAATCCACAAAGTTCAGATCTGGGTCTTGCACCTGAGTCGCCAGTGTAGAGATGGAAGTCTTCCTGCATCCATGAACCCAGCTTTTCAAACTGACTTCACAAATTACTGATTTTTGGTTCCAGGGATAGGCAGGATGGGGTGGATGTGTGTGGAATAGATAGATGGAGTGTAGGGTTTAATAGGAGGTGGTGACCCTGAAAGTAGTGAAGGGTAGAATGCAGATATAAAGCGATCTTTTAGATCTCTGTTTGAGAGATTGTTCAACAATAGTGAACTCCCTAGACCTCATTGTCTTCTCAGTTGAGTGTCAAAGCTATAAATATTGTCCAACTGTTAGATAACCCTGGGACGGCTGGTCTATCATGGACGTCCTCTGAGAGAACTATTGTTTTGCTGCCTGATCAGTGTATGCCATCTGATAGCATGGAGTAGATTCTCAAGGCTGATATGGATATTATGCAGTCGTGTGGTAAGCTGCCAAGACTCAATATGTGGATGAAGAATAAACAATGTCATGCTCATGATCCCATCCTCTTGCCACCCATCAGCATGTGTCCGCACTGTTGACCCTTGACTAGGCTCCTCATAGATGCACGTTGTCACAATATAACAGTGTGATTACGGTGGGGGAAACCAGTCACGCTCAGTGGTTGTGGAGCACAGCATGCCACTTTGGGGTCCCAACCCCAGCATAAGTGGCACCAAGCATTTACACAAAACAATTTTCTCCACCAAACCTTAATAGTAATCATTGCTATGGGGAAAATTGTTAGTAAACAGTACTCAAACGTGAATGAGAGCTATGTAATCCAAATGGCGCAGAACCTTTTTAGCCTTACATTTTTACCAATAAGAATGTCACACACAGGAGATGTGGGGGAAGGCATAGGTGCAATACTGCCCCACACTTTTTTAATCTGGACTTTTGGTGGAAAAGATCCAGAGGAGGAGATCAGTCTTCTACCCTGCTGGCTGGCATATTGCAGCCTCCAAGAAGGCCTAGATTCAAATTTCAATTGTGATGAGCACAGCAGGAGACCACCAGTGTTCATGGATTTGCTGCAGGAAAAGTTTCATTTTGTTCCAGCAAGGTGAGTTTGGCTCACCCACACAGAGCTCCAAGGGAAGGGTTACATCTGCATGCTGCAGCTAAGGTGTGAGATCTGGCATATACCTGTGCTTCAGCATTGAGGCTTGCGTATGTCAGCAACTCGTTTAGATGTGAATAAACTGGATGAAAAGGTTGAAGAATGCAATAGAGATGACCCAGATCTGGTTAAATCAGTTTGGTTGAGATGCATCTGTTCCATTGAACAGAGGGCCATGGATATTGCCAGGATGCCTGACCCTGGTAATGATGAATTGCTGTTAGCAGGTGATAATGGCAGTGTTGAAATCATCATTGGTGTGGGGGTCATGGTGTCACTTCGCTGAATACAATGGCATGAGAAAGACTGTAATTATGAGGTTGTGCCATATAGGCAGCACGAGCATGATTAAAGCAATGGTGTGCATCTCAATAAGTAAAGGCAAAATATCAGAGAATCTACAGAGCAGAAAGAGGCCATTTGGCCCACCGAGTCTGCACTGACAACAACCTCACCCAGATCCTATCGCCGTAACCCCATGTATTTACCCTCCTGATCCCCCTGACACTAAAGGGCAATTTAGCATGGCCAATCAACCGAACCTGCACATCTTTGGACTGTGGGAGGAAACTGGAGCACCTGGAGGAAACCCACGCAGACACTGGGAGAACGTGCAGACTCCACACAGACAGTGACCCAAGCCGGGAATCGAATCCGGGTTCCTTGCACTGTGAGGCAGCAGTATGAACCACTGTGCTACTGTGCCGCCTAAAATTCTGGAAAACTCATCAGGTCTGGCAGCATCTGGGGAGAGAGAAACAGAGTTGACGTTTTGAGACATGCATCTGAAAGTACTTTCACAATGAACATGCACCTATTGGATCCTCCTTGAGACTCCAGCCTCTGCATCTCTACAAGGGCAGCCATGGTCATGTGCAGCAGATGATGACTCTGGCAGAGGTTCTGGGGAGGTGGAGGAAGATCAGGTGCTGAGGAGCTCTTGATAACCTTCATCCTTCTCAGAGACCTGCACAGCTGTGGGTTGGCCTTCAGTGGGGTTGATGGGGTTGGCGGTTAGTTCTCTACCTAAATAATCCCTTTTGTGTCATAGGTTCCAATTCTGCTTTCTCATCCCCAACCCCCACTCTGATCATCTCTCAGGTATCAAGAGGAGGAAGAGATGTTCAAGGAGGCACCACATATCATAATTGCTCAGAAGCTGCTAATTCGGACGCCAGTACTTCAGAGCTATATATAGTGGCTGTAGAGTTGGCAGTACAAGGTGAAAGTCGCTGCATCGGAGTGTAGGAGGAGATGTCAGAGCTCTCTGGGCACAGTCCCCATTGGGGAAGGGCAGAAAGTAACGATGATGTTCCAGTACGCAGGAATGTGCAGCCTCGATAGTCACCTTTTGACCAACAGTATTTAGATAATCAGCAGCAGATGTGTGGACCCCGGTCAAAATTCTTTGAGGCAGTGAGAGCTCTTGGACTGCGAATGGAGGAGTCCAACACTGCCATGGACTCCACATTGCCCTGGAGAGCTTAACCACATGATCTCTGACCATGAGAAATCAGCAAATCTCATGGAGAGACAAATGCAGGAACACTTGGAGTGGATGCAAGAGCAACATCCTGGTCAGATAGGGGTATGATAGGGGTATAAGCCTCCCTCAGTAGCCTGGATCAGTCCACTCAGAGTATGAGTGCTGGTGTTTGTGGAATATGTGAGGAGCTGAGTACCTTTCACAGTATGGTCACACTGTTGGCACAGTGGTTGCTGGAATGAATAACTGCTGCTCACAGAAGCCAGTTCCATCAAAACCACCGGAAGGCCAATCCAGGACTGTGCAGGTCACTGACGAGGATGAAGGTACTGAGAGCTCCTCAGCACCCTTATCTTCCAGCACCTCTACCAGAGCCCTTATCTGCTCCATATGTGATAATGACCATGTCTCCCCTTGCAGAGTTGCAGAGGGCGGAACTTCAATGAGTTCCAATGGGTGGGTCCCCACACGACAAGGCAGGCCACCGCATCAATGTTTAGACAAAGAAGTGAGCAGTCTCCGTCCTCCTTCACTTCTTAGGAGTATGAGTGTGAGAGTGAAGGGCACCGTCTCGCCAAGAGCACTAATGTGTTCACTTTTGTTACACGTTCCATATTGTCTATAGCACATTTGAGCACTTTTTGAATATATTTACTTAAGCTTGTACATGACTTGGTGTGTGTCTGTACATTAGTGACCTCAAAAGGTGGTAGTGAGGGCAGCATGTTGAGATTCATCTAAGTTATCACATAAGATTACAGAGTTCGGAGGCTCAAACGCTGAGATACTCCTTGTATCTTTCATTGTCCATCCAGGCTTGACTTTAGAGGAGACCAAAAGATTGCGCTCCGTGAACAGATGCTGGGCAGAAGGCGCATCTCAAGCATGAGTGCTGGGTGCAAAGTATTCATCTGCACTGCAATGTATTGCACTGGCCCAGGTGTAGGCATCGCAGCTCAAGAGGCCATGTATTGTACAGGTAATCTGGTTGTCTACTGTGCCCACTACTTTGCATTTGCATTCCAGGTGCCACAGGATGTGCTTTGTGTGGAGGAGTATTTGGAAACTAAGAATTCTGATGTGGGTACAGCAATCAGACCATTAGTCAGAATGGATGGTGTGCAAGTTCTTTCGAAGAACCATTATTGCAAAGTTATAGGCTTATCATGCGCAAGATGCCTTATCTGCTTATATGCTGAACATAGAATTCTATCAGCTTATACAGGGTTTTAATGCTATCATCCTGTCACCCTTTGCACCATGGGCATAGTTTGCTTATGGGCAATTTGGAGGATGGGCTCTCATTTACCGTCATAGGCTTTCATGTGAGGGGGGCCAAGTTGTGAATGACTTATTGTCATGTATGTTTGCAATAGATGAGGTTCATGGTTATGGTGGTGAGGGTTTCAGCCATATGAATGTGACTGACTCATTGATTCTCTCCCTTGTGGGGGACGGGCAGTCCCTCAAGTAATTGTGGAGTCAATGTACAATATTCTTCAGGGGAAAGGATGTCATCAGGGACTGCTTGATGGCAGCTGTGAAATCTGAGAACCTTACGAGAATATATTTTGCTCAAGGACCCATCTGGTGAAGATTTCCTTCTGCCCAGATTCAGTCTCAGCTCTATAGCCATGCCTGCCACCTGCTCTGCCACTTTGGCGGTCTCCTCATCCTCATTCATTTTGGAATCTTCCTTAGAGGTTGGAACTCTGCCCATGGTGTTGTCTTCATTTATTTGTACGCCCCTTCACCACACAATGTTGTGCAGCATGCAACGCACCACTATTGTTCTTGATACCCTTGCTGGGGCAAATTGTAGAATTTTACCTGAGAGCTTGAGGCACTTGAAGCACAACTTTAAAATGCCAAATTCCTGCTCGTTGGTGCTCCTAGTGATGACATGGCTGCTGTTGTAATTGCACTCTACCTCCGTTTGAGGGCCTCTATAGGATGTCACTATCCAAATTCTTAAGGGGGTACGTCTCCTCCCCTCGAAGTCAACAATGGATTTGCGCGGTGGCTGAAATTTCTTCAGCTATGAAGGAGCTGTGGCAGTTGTCAGAGAACCTTCCGCACACATGAGGAAAGACCTTGTGGTCACAAACCACCTGGAATAAAAGCAGAAAATGCTGCATCAACTCAACAGGTCTGGAAACATCTGTGAAGAGAGAAACGAGAGTTTAGTCCATATGACCCTTCGACAGAACTTTTGCTTTTATCACAAACCACCTGAACATTGAGTGCATGGATTTTCGTTGACAAAGGTGTCTGCATGTTGAGCTGGGGCCTTCATGGCATTATGCTGCAATCAATAACACCCTGCATCTGAGGGAAGCCGATTAATTGGGTAAAGGTTGTGGCTGTCTGTGTCCAAGGTGGTAAATCTGTAGAGAAATTAACGTGATCGCCCACATGAACAAACAAGGCATTAGGCTCAGCTTTAATGTAGATGTGTGCTGCTGACTGGGATATACCAGACAGCTCTCCTGATGATCCCTAGGAAAAAGCCTGAGGCATAGAATTTGAGAGTCGTGGTTAACGTCACAGCCATTGGCAGGGCCAATGGGCATCGATGGATTGTGACTCAAATTGCTGTCGGACCATGCGATGTACATCTGTCATCACCGCATGACTTGAGTGGCCTTCAGCAGTTTTTCTGTCATATTGAGGTAAGGTAACTCTGTACACCCTTTCCACAGGGTAGTAGCTGGTTGCCCTGCCTCTCCTCCTCCTCTTTCCTGGTGCATGGGCAGCAGCCTCTTCCTCCTGACTATCTACCCTTTCTCTGGCTTATGGCTGCTCACCGTGTGGCTGCTGTGGCCTCTGTGTGAGCGTGCAGTGTCCAACTTCTATGTTCCTTCGCATGAAGCACTTTTCACCCTTCTCCAGTGCAAAGTTTATTCCTGGCAGCTGGGTGCATGAGTCAGGAGGGGCAAAATGAATTGCCCCTACTGGGGACCAGGAGCCCTACTCTCCCATTCCCTTGAGTTCAGTGAAGATGTTTGGAATTGGTTTCGTGCTACTTCGGGGGCTGTGAATAAAGTTTTGAAGCAAATTGTACCCCTCTTGGCTGTCCAAACAAAAACACCAAGTTCAGACCTACCCTTATCAGGTTTACTTTGCACACTTCAACCAAATCCTATTAGAACAGAGGCAGCTAGTGATTTAAGTGGCCAGCTGCCTCCATAAAATGTACATGCACAAAACATGCCCTGTCCCCCCTCCTGCCCTGTGGAAATGGGAAGTGCCATGTTCAGGGGTGTGCATCTTTTGGGCCATTCTGCTATTTCACCATCGCGATGACAATCTTGGCCCAGGTGAGACCATTGGTGACAACTGGGGAGGTTTCTGCATGTTGACTCTTGCTGCCTGTCTGAGCTACGAGAATGGTATGAAAAGGAGAAATGGGGATAAGGTTGGTGATTCTCAATCTGTGTAAAGAACTCTGCTTTGATATTCGGCATCTCTGTTACTTGGACAATGAACAGGAAGTAGAGTGCTGTTATGAGAGGCAGCAAAAGGTAGGAAAGGGACTGTAAAGATGTAAATGAGAACAGGATTACAGCGGTTTCTGGGAATAATGACTGTGGAAACTGTAAAAAAAAAATTAGCCATTTTAAGCAAAAGCTTTCAAATGCAAGCTTTAAAACCTGTCTCGCAGTTGGAAGATACTTCGACAAACTTTGAAGTGAGCATCATAATATGGCAACAAATGCCGACAAAGGATGCATGTAAAATGAAAAGTCACAAGGACGGAGTTTGCAATTGAATGCATCTTGGAATTCCTTGCACAGTGAGCAGCTTTGCACCACCTGGGTTTGATTCCTGGCTTGGGTCACTGTCTATGCGGAGTCTGCACGTTCGCCCTGTGTCTGTTTGGGTTTCCTCCGGGTGCGCCACTTTCCTCCCACAGTCCGAAAGACATGTTGGTTAGGTGCATTGTCCATGCTCTATTCTCCCTCAGTGTACCCGAACAGGTGTCAGAGTGTGGTGACTAGGGGATTTTCACAGTAACTTCATTGCAGTGTTAATATAAGCCTACTTGTGACACTAAGAAATAAACTTTCAACTTTAATATTAGTTTTATGTTGAAATATTGGTTATGTGCAAATTTCCTCAATCGTTTTCCTGCCACTCAGCTAATGTTGTATCCATGTTGCTACTGTCCCTTTTATTCCATAAGCTGCAACATTGATCACAAGTCTGTTGTGTGGCACTCTTTTTAAATGTCTTTTGAAAATCCATGCATTACCCTCATCAACACTGTTCCTTCTTCAAAAACTCCAGCAAATTTGTTAAACTTAGTTTTTCCTTAACAAATCTGTGCTGGCTTTGCTTAATTAACCGGCACTGAAAGTTTTTGTCTCCTATTTACATAACCCTTGTGTAAAAAAAAACTCCTGTGATTTACCTGAATAATACATTAGCATTAGATTTACACCCAGAAAGTTAGGCACCATGTCACCTTGTATCAGCATAACTGAAATTCCTGGAGTATCACACATATTCTTTGTGATTTTATTGTTTTAATAAAAAGAGACCTGTCCTATACTTAGCAAAGATGCTGTGAGAATCCGAGCACTTTAAATGTTTTGGGGCCACTCCCCCCCACGCGTTTAGAGAAATGAAGCTGCTGGGATATCCTTCCTAATGGGCAAAACCCTGTTCTGTGTAATGGTTGAAGGGGAAGAAGAGCAGCAGCGATAAGCGGCTCAGAGCGAGGTACAACAGCAAGCGGTGATGACAGAGAAGACACTAAAATACCAGCACAATAGCATGCAATATCATTCAAAAGTGAAATTACATTTGGTAGAAATATTAACCTCAGAAGGTAATTTTGAATAATTCAGACCCATGTTAACAATGGCTTTTCAACACCAGTGTTGAATGCTGTGCAATCTCTGCTACTGCACAAAGCACTTGGAGCTGCTTCCTTTTAAGTTGCATGTAGAAATGAAAGGTGAAACCAGAAATAACCAGGAGGCCTGGTTGTATAATGTTGGGTACCTCAGCTGGACAACTAAGTTCAACCCAGATTTAACTGAGACTCTCACATACTTCCTCCTTATCAAGGCCGCTTTGCAGACCACGAAGCATCAAGAGTGCTCTATTTCACAGTGCACACGCTTCCTGATTTTACATAAAAAGCTCACTATTTTCTTTCCACCCCTAGTGATGCACTAAGGCAGACTTTTGCCTCTTTCCGTAGCTAGTAACTTCCGGAACAGGTCACAAGTCTGTTGCCAGAAGCTTACAGGTTAAGGGGCACCACTCCACATCAAGCGTGCTGGCCAGCAGCCTCTCCTGCGCTTACTGCCAGAAGGATTTACAGGTTGACGCTGTTAATGCCGGTTAATTAAGCAAAGCCAGCACAGATTTGTTAAGGAAAAACTATGTTTAACAAATTTGCTGGAGTTTTTTGAAGAAGGAACGGACAATGTTGATGAGGGTAATGCATGGATTTTCAAAAGGCATTTAAAAAGAGTGCCACACAACAGACTTGTGATCAATGTTGCAGCTTATGGAATAAAAGGCACAGTAGCAACATGGATACAACATTAGCTGAGTGGCAGGAAACAGAATGGTTGTTAATGGATGTTTACAGACTGGAAAAACATTTGTAGTGGAGTTTCCCCAGTGGTAAATGTTTGAACACTTGCTCCTCATTTTAAAAACAAATGACTTTGACCTGTCAAATTTCAAAATTTGCGGATGAATCTTGGAAGCATTATAAACTGTAGTATAGTGTATAACTTCAAAAGGACATAGACAAGTTGATGGAATATGGCAGTGATATTCAATGTGGAAAAATGTGAAGTGATTCACTTTGGTTGGAAGTAAATGGAGAACCAATGTAGAATAAAGAGTACAATTCTAAAGAAGGAGCAGAGGACCTGGGTGTATGTACTTAAGTCATTGAAGGTGGCAGACAGGTTGAGGGAGGGGTTAATAAAGCATACTAGGCTTTGTTAATAGAGGCATAGATTACAAGAGCAAGGAACTTGTATAAGGTACTAATTCGATCTCAGTGGAGTATTGTATCCAATTCTGAGCACCACAATTTAGGAAGGGTGTGAAGGTGTTGGAGAGAGTACAGAAAGATTCACAAGAATGGTTCCAGAGATGAAAAACTGCAGTTACTGTGATAGGCTTGGGGGGGGGGGGGGGGGTCTGGACAAAATAGATGGGGGAAAAACTGGTCCCATTCATGAAAGGATTGAGAATAAGAGGGCATGGATGTAAAGTAAGTGGCAAAAGAAGCAAAGGTGAAATGAGGAATTTTTCAGACCGCCACTGATTAAGGTCTGGCACGCACTTCCTGAGAGTGTGATGGAGGCAAGTTCAACTGAGGCATTGAAATGAGAATTGGATTGTTATCTGAAAAGGAAGAATGTGCAGGGTTACGGGAAAAACAGAGGAATGACACTAGGTGAATTGTTTATTTGCAGAGATGCACCAAGTGGTCTCCTTCTGTGCTGTAATAATTCTGTGAACCCTGCTCCCAGTGTAAAATTCAACCCATGGAATGATAGAAGTAGACCGCTTGCATTGTTTGTTGTAAATATGAGAGAATAGAAAGGCGAAAATAACTAATTAGGGAGGAAGCTTGTATAGCATAGATACATTGGCTTAGACAAGTTGGGTTGAATGTCTGTTTTGTTAGATTCTGTGCAATTGTATACAAATATAAAAAGAAATGTATTGGCTAATTGTGCAGCAAAAAAGTTGTTTATGAATATTATTCCTGAGAATGTAGTTTGGAAAATTGGAGGGCTTAGGAAAGACAATTGTGCTATGCAAGGACACACTAATGTTGAAAGTACTGGATTCATTTCTTTTATGATGGTCTATATTAAAAGCAAGTCATGTTCATTAGATTTTGGGACAATGTAATGCCAAAAGAAAGCTAATACTTTTCTACTGCAAAGCCCAAGGATTTCCATTTTTAAATGGAAAAAAGAGTGGATTCCTATTCCCTGCTTGTCCTGAATCCTTTTTTGTTATTAGACATACAAAAAGATAATGAGTTTCATTTCTCGATGAACATATTGCATGATAATGTAACTTGTATTAAAATGTGTGTGAAAGTGGAAAGCAGCATTTTAAAAAAAACTTCTATTGCAAGCTAAGTTTTGCTTTTGCACATGAAATTCTTCTGGCACCATTAAAAGGGAACTGTTGGCACGTTTATTGTAAATTATTCCACCAAAGGTTTAAAGATAGAGAATGAAGGGACGATAAATTATAGAAATCATATACCTTTTTTAAAACAAGAAACTTAGCTGGACAAAAGTTTCTTCTAACCATTAACTGCATTGTATTTGACTAAGTTATATTTTCAATCCTGTGAATTTATTTGGAATATTCCACATATATTTAAACATGTCTAAAAGCTGACATGATCATCAGCAACATTTTCAAATTTCGGGGAGTAATTCTGTCTGTGTTAAAAATGAGTGATTAAAAAGATTTGTGTTTTGAAAAAAAATGTCGATCATTTCAGAGCTTTACAGAAACTTAACACGCATCGGAAATTAATGTAGGCTGTTTCTTTAACTTAGTTTTTTTTTCTAAAAATATATTATGATTTTTTTTCCATGCTATGGGGCTGTCAACCTGCCCCCAATATTTAGACTACTTGTACTTAAGATAGTTTGTTACGTTAGGCAGTAAATATGAGTTGTACTTCTTACACAGTAACCTAGAAATTTGGTTATGCAGTGCTAACTGTTTGGAGAAGCAAAACAATGGGCGCTGTAGAATTCATTATGACTTATGTGCATACTTAGTCTGCATCAGAGGTAAGGAACCCAGGGCACCCACCTGGTTCATACGTTACCACCTCCACCACAGAGAATTGAATAGTCCCTGAGCTTTCGATAACAGACGTGATATCTTGGGAACACCTGGATCCCAAAGAGACCCCACTACAGAAGGCTAGACTCTGCTTGGTTGTTAACAACTAACAAGAAACAGGTTTAATTATGGAGCAACATCAGCTATCAGGGCTGGGATTTTCAAAGGTCTGTGGGGTCAGGGCCAGTATGGTTGGGATTTTGAAAAATCAAGGTGCCAGAGATTAACTATATCTCAATGCCTTCAGGACAGTTTCAAATCTTGAAAGGCATGTCAGGTTGGAGGTAGCGGGGATATGCACCCTCTGCCAACTGATGGTTTGTTAAGCTCCTTAAGCAGTTTGTTAAGGGTCTTTCTGTTTCTGACTAATTTTCAACTTGTCTCCGGCAAGCCCGTATATATCTCGGTGCCTAGCTGTTGGAGTCGTGATGGGATCCAAATTTTTGCAGGCTTGTCTTTGAAACAAGTCTGGGACCAACTCGTGCCAGCACAAGTGCTGATCCTAAACTGGTTGTGGAAGGCTACTGTCCACCTTGTTCTACCTCTGTGGTCTTTCCTAGAGCTGTCCACTCTGACCCTGACTACTGTGTGCTTTTGCTCCAAGCAAAGGCACGAAGCAGGCAGCACCCACTGCCTGGAGGCACTTGATGCCTCTAATTGGACACTGAGCCCATCTCCCAGCTAATAAGGCCACTTATATTAAAACCAAGTTGTAAGACTGACGCAGCCCGGGTGAGGGGTCAGGACCTGGAATTCCTCAGGATGTTGGGTTCCCGACCCAGTATTGAAAACCCAGCCCTAGATGGCTTGACTAAAGGATGAAGTGTGAAAATGAATTCATTAGTGTTTTGAGGACTGAAAGGATTGTTAACTTTTTTTTTCTAAGTATAATACTGGATATAGGTAGTGCTAAATTAATGTACCAGTTTTCTTATATATATATATGTGTGTGTGCGTGTGTGTTATGAGAAATAACTGCACTCATAATAGGAAACATGCTAATTTTAGGTTATCTGATGGAATATTAATAGAAACAGATTGCCTATCAGTATGTTTTCTTGATCTGCAGAATTAGGTAACCAGTACCTATTGTGAGCACATAATTTACTTGGGTGTCTGTTCCATTTAGTGGCGAAGCTAAACCATAATGTGTAACCATACTTTAGTTCAGTGAGAAAAAAGGACATTAAAATGTCTTGTGTATTGTAGAACACAAGTCGACATTTTACTATTAACATTTACCCTTCCAATTTCATGGGTGCCTCTTTTTGTATCCTGATTTTACAGGTAGAATCAGTATTTCATAATAAAAGAACATGCATTTGTATAGCACTTTTTCATCCTCTCAGAGCATTCCAAAGTGCTTCACAGCCAATTATTTGCTTTTAAAATGGGATCACTTTTGTAATTTTGGGGAAAACACCAGCCATATTATGTTCAGCAAGTTCAACATACAGCAATGCGACAAATAACAAATTAAACTGTTATTGCGATATTGGTTGATGGATAAATGTTATCCCGGACTTTGGCAACCTCCCCTACTCATCTTACAGTGTCATAGAATCCTATCTAAGAGGGAAGATAGGGGCTTAGTATAATGTCTCAATTAAAAGGTGGCACCTCCAACAGTACAGCACTCTTTAGGTACCACATTGTCAGCTAAAGATGTGCTCAAGTTCTGGAATGTGATATGAATCCATGCCATTCTGACTCAAAAGCGAGGGCACTACCACTGAACCAAAGATGACACCCAAGTTTGTTCTGATACTTTTACACTTGACTGCAATGTGCTTGCCTGTCTGAATCTGCTTGAAAAAGGCATTGTCACAATTTGTGTAAGTTTCAATGTAGGCTGACCGCTTGAAACAGGCAGTGATAAACTGCATTTAAAAGCTCACAAAGGAGCCATCATCTCATTCATTGGTAATCTTGCCTTTGATACAGCACTGTTTACCATGATGGAGTTTTCACATGTCTAGCCATTTTTTAAATGAAAATGAATTATCTTGGCATATGAGCATATGAAAAAGTAGAGAAAATTACCAGCTGATGTATCAAATCTGTCTGGCCATAGTATAACTTGCACATCATAATCCAGCTCCTTCCCAAAGAACAGCCCCACAATCCCATTGTAGTTTCCATGGGAAAGGCAAATACAAATCAATAAAATCTAAGGATAATGTAGGAGCACACAGGGAAATCATTCTCCAACAATCATAGATTATTGTCATGTCCAGTGAAGGCATGTCTGATTCATACCTTAAAATGTGGTCTGCATTCAGTTCAGTTTTCAGAACTATATATTTTTTTAAAGTCACTAAGAAGATGATATAAGATGACTGCTGTTAGTCAAATGATTTTTGTAATTTCTGTCCCAAGCAAAATTCCTGATAGCATAACCACGGGTGGAGGCCTTCCCCTTAAATGAACAGACACAAGCAGAACCCATCTGTGGAATTTACACCAAGGGTAGAACTTTCCCATCCCGCCCACCTCAGGAATCGTAGCAAAGGTCCGTTGACCTCGAGCGGGACTTTCTGGCCTTGGGGCAAGCATAGCCAGAAAATCCTGCCCCTATTGTTTGTGATTTACCCAAAATTTAAAGTGAATAGACTTCCAGACTTCATATCGTCAAGTCCAAAATTTAGCAGACAGCTCTGGGACCATTTAACCACAAGTAGGCATGAATGGCCACTATCTATCTCCCATTATGTAGCAATGGATTAAGATTTCCAAACTATTCTCAGTGGACAGTAGCAGTTGATCATGTGAATGAAACTGTCTTCGGATAAATGATTTAACTATCCCAAGAACCAGGGAGGAACCGGTCAGTCTGCAAAGAACACCCAGTGAAAAATACCAGCTGCAGATCAAGCAGCAACACCTATGCCTTTTTAAACCTGGAGACTGGTTAGGTGCCCCTTTGTGTCAGGGGGTAAATATGTGGTGTTACAGGGATAGAGCCTGGGTGGAAATGTGATCGGTACAGACTTGATGGGGCAACTGACTTCCTTCTGCGCTGTATGGATTCTATGATTCTATTCTATTCACTGACTGCTACACCTTTAAAGTCTTGCAGCTTGATTCCTATTCCAAGTCCACCTCTATAGAAATCTGATCGTTTGGTAAGAAAATTTCAAGTGACTAAATTTGTGACATGCTGAACATTCATCTCTTCGAAGTAACCCCACCATAATGCCAGATATACAACTTCAGCTATTGAAACCACATAAACTGCCTGTTCAAAGTGAAAATGTCTCCTTCAATGAGCTATCAACAACTGGTTTTCCTGTGACCAGCCTAACATGTGAACTATAAACTATTCTTTTGTTTATAAATTGTAAAAGTGCAATATTTATTTGAATTTTTTGTATTTTCTTGAGTATGTGAGTGTGAGAGAGTGATAGAGTGCATTTACCACTCCAGTTTTAGATAGGCGGGATCGGTGGCAGGAATGGGAAATCATCATAGGATCCCTATAGTGCAGAAGGAGGCCATTTGGCCCATCGAGCCTGCACTGACAACAATCCCACCCAGGCCCTATCCCCGTAACCCCAAATATTTACCCTGCTATTCTCCCTGACACTTTATCAATTTAGCATGGCCAATCAACCTAACTTGCACATTCTCAAAATGTGGTTTATGCCAGTGGGATTTCCTGTCCTGAAGTGCACCTGGCGAGCCAGGGGTGTGCAGGTGAGTATAGCTGCTTGGGCCCGGGCAGTGCCAGGGGGTAAAGGAGCAAGAATTCCGCGGGGGGGGGGGGGGGGGGGGAGGGTTCTGCAATGGCGGGGGCAGTTTAGTGGCAATTCGGGGATTCTGATTTTTGTTTTTAAGGGCACCCAATACAAAGAATTGTTTTGCTAATGGGGCATTGGGGGACCTGTCCCTTAGCTTTAGACTTGGTGTAAAAATGAGAGAATTCTGCCAATAGTGTTTAGACATTCAGGATGAATGCATGAATAAATAATCCTTTTTTCTGCAAAAGCTTGCTGTTGGCTATTCCACTTGACCATACACTCGGGGGTTAAGGCACACAAAAACATTTTGATTACAGACAATAAGGGAAGGGAATTGGGGCTCAGTTCTTTCTCATCCCTCTCCTTAACACTATCCAGTTATTTCCAAGAAACCACAGTGGCTGGGTGCAGAGCTGTATGCTGAAACTAGTAAGTGGAGAATAACCTGGGGGTAAGATTGCATGCGTTATTGAAGCCATGAAGAGTGCCATTGGGTTTTTGAAAATGAAAACTGTATTGGAATGAATTGCCATGGCAATCAAATGTAACTGTTTGTGTTTACAAACCTAATAAATGTAAATTTAGCCAAATAGAGTGTCTCGTCTGCTGGCTGCAAATTTCTCACTTGGCATGGACCTAGCAGTTTTGATTTAGGTTTTAGTATGTAAGGGTGCACAAGACTAAATCCAGATTTTGTGGAGATGTCCAATAGAAAAAAAGAATTTACATTTATATAATGCCCTTCACAACCTTGGGCTGTCCCAAAGCACTTTGCAAGCAATGAAGTACTTTTGAAGTATTGTTGCTATTGTAACTTAACAGTATGATAAAATGGTAGATGTGGGAAATAAATACATTGTCACTGGTGCAATAGTGGATACTCTTCTGTAAATACAGTCATAATATGATATTGAAGCAGAGAATGATATTGTGACATCTTTTTGTTGTATGTAAGATGGAAGTACTGATGTTTACATTGTGTTCCTGTCCCCATAGAGACCAATAACTTTTAAAAAGATGTTTGAATTCCAGTGATCGACTGGAAAGATCACACAACAATATTTCACGTTTGAATATTTTTACTGTAATAAGCAAACTAGAAGCAATATTGAGTAACACTATTTTTGTGGGCAATTTATATTTCAAACTGAGGAAAAAATTTCCCGTATGACTTTAAGCACAACCAACACCAATCCCACACCATAGTTATACTTACTCTGTCCTCAAGCAGATCCTTTATTCTCCCGGAACCAGTCTAAAGCTATTTCTGCGCCCAGTGGCCTGCTTCCTATTCCTTTTCCCAGTTGGCTAGTCCTAATCCCAGGACTGTCTTTCATAGTTGCTCTGGAGATTCCTCCTCCTAGCCAGAGGTAGGCAAATATTCCAGCCTAATTTAAATCCTCACTAAATCTATCTGTTCAGTCTGAGTGCAAGTTCCTACTCACCTTCTGCATGGTGGATTGTAAAGGCAGCATTTCCTCTGCTTTAGTTGCCGTACTGGCAGACTCTATCTTTCTGCTATTTTACTGTCTGAGACTTTCAGTGGTGTCTTATGAATCACCACCCAATATTGATGTTTTCTTCCTGAAGCCCATGCTATGTCAATGTTAACCACATGGGTGGAAATGCTAATTAGCTATCCTCTCGAATCTCCAGCTCTGTTTTATCTTGGAATTTAATAGACAGTTTAAAGTTTAACCATTTATAAAGCCTGACATTCCTAACATCCCCCTGTGAGATCTGGAGACCAATAGTCTATCCACAGCCAACACAGATGCTTTCGCTATTATTTACAGGTGTTAAATATCTTGCACCTTCTTCCCAATTAAACAAGTAGCCCCCCACCTCCATATAAACTTTGCGTTGCAACAACTAGGTCTCAGAGATGGTGAGGCATCTCCATTTCACATTATTGTCTGTAGGTTCAAAAATCTCCGATCCGTATTTTCACGCCAGGAATTTTACATTCTATTCCCGAACTCTGATTCAGGGTTGGGATTTCTATTTATCATCACTTTCATACAGTTATCAGGATCTCTGTCTCTCCTCATCTTCTCTTAATATTTACAGACTTTTTATTTTGCTAGTTAGACAGAAAAGCCCAATATGATATTGAGTCAGTGCAATACGACAAACATATAAGCAACATGCCTCAGTAAACCGCTCTTTCTTTCTGCACAAGTTTATCAACAGGTATTGAATTTTAAAATATTCAATTCCTCCTATCACTTCGCGCTGATCAACTGGCAGTTTTTTTAAGCATATCTGATATCACTCGCTCACCTTTGCGTGTGCCTCTTTCTGCTCTTTCTTTCCAATCCTGGCTCTGGTCCCTTTTCTATCACTTTTTTCATCTTCTCATTCTTAACAAATTTCTCAAATTTTGAATTTGTGCAATTGCAGAAAATTCACAAGTATGCGTCACAGTCATTGTAATGATTCAGGATTGATGCGCGTTATCATACACGAGGCTCGATGCTCAGGAAATAAAGGCTTTTATTTGCTGTAACGAAGCAACTAACAATTATATACACGATCCCAGACTGGGGGGTCCCAGCCAGAGCAGGGACCTTTATACCTCTCCCAGGAGGCGGAGCCCGACTGGGATGTACCACAATACTACAATACAAAGGTGTAACAACCCCACCCTAACCCCAACAGCAACAAGTAGCACAACCCATCCCTAACCCAACAGCAACATATGTACATACTTGTAGTACTGGCCAGACCCTGGCTCAGTACTATCCAGTGGGAACCAACGATGGTTCACTACAAGGATGTATTTGGGTACGGTGATCTATTGATCTATTGTTAAAAAGCAAGGAAAGATTCTATGTGCAATATGTATGTGCTCAAATTTCCTTGATTTTTTTATGCTGGTACTTTGCTTTATGCCCCATTTCCAAAGTTTCTGGGCTAAAATATACAGGAAGTTCCACCTCAATGTCTGCTGAAAATTACAACATTAGGGACGGACAATGCAAACTAAAACAACATTGGATTTTTCAAAATTTACATTGCAAAAAGGGAGCCATTCAATCCATTGTGTCTGTGTTAGCGGAAAAAGAAGTTATCCAACCTAGAGGTGGAGATTTCCAAAGATTAATGATCCTCTGGGAGAAGAAATTCTTTCCCTCCTCTGTATTATGTGGGAGATCATTTCATTCTGAAACTGTGCCCTGTACTTCGAAATTCCATGATGAGGGGAATCTTCCTCTCAGATTCGACACTGTCAAGCCCCCTGAGAATTTTACATGTTCCATAAGATCTGTTCTCATTCTTCTCAATTCCAATGTGTTTAGGCCAAACCTGTTCAAACATTCCTCGTAAGACAACCCCAAGTGAACCTCCTCTGAACAGCCTCAAATACAAGTCTACCCCACCTTAAATAAGGAGACTGGAGAACTATACACAGTACTCGAGGTGTGGTCTCACTAATGTCCTGTACATTTGTAATCAGATTTCCCTACTATTTTTAAACTCTAGCCACCTTCCAGTAAAAGCTAATATTACCATTGCCTTCATAATTACTTACAACACCAGGTTAAAGTCCAACAGGTTTATTTGGTAGCATGAGCTTTCGGAGCGCTGCCCCTTCATCAGGTGAGTGAAGAAGGGGCAGTGTTCCGAAAGCTCGTGCTACCAAATAAACCTGTTGGACTTTAACCTGGCGTTGTGAGACTTCTTACTGTGCCTACCCCAGTCCAATGCTGGCATCTCCACATCATAATTACTTGTTCATGTACCTGCTAACATTTCTTGATTCATGAAAGACGACACCGAGATCCCTCTGTACTGGAGCATTCTGTAGACTCTTTCCATTTCAATAATATTCTGCTTTTCTAATCTTCAGATTTTCCCATTCGACTCCATTTGTCAAATCTTTACCCACTCATTTAACCAATGTATAACCCTTTGCAGACCTTTTATGTCCTCCTTACAACTTGCTTTCACAGCTATTTTTGTATTGGCAGCAAATTTGATTATAATGCACTCTGTCCCTTCATCCAAGTCAACAAAATAGACTGTAAATAGTTCAAACACCCCTCTTTCTCTCTCCACCACCTCCCCCCCCCCCCCCCCCCCCCCCCCCCCCCACCACCCCGACCCCACACTTGTTATTGTTTGCGAACCTGAAAATGACCCATTTATCTTGACTCTGGCCAGGATTTTCTCCGATATTGGCAGACCGAAGTTGGTGGGAAAAGCGGTGTTGAAGCCGTCAGCGTCTTTCTCTGCCAAACTGTACTGTACCCAAAAAAAAACTTGGAACTGTGGGTTCCATGATGTCTCACTGGCGAGGTAGCCTCTGATTCACCTGTCCTGCCAGCAACTTAGAAGCACGATAATAGGGGGGACCATTTTTAAAGGTCGTCCCAGTGCAGAGTGAAGAAACTAGTTTACCCTGTAACCGCTCCCTTGCACTACTTGGGCATTGCCCCTGGCACTAGGGATAGCCCAGCTAGTGCCACATGGGTGCCAAGCAGTACCTCGGCATGCTCCTCTCCCCTCTGGAAAGTCTACTCAGCTGGTGCACATCTGTTTCCTATGTGTTAACCAAACCTCTATCTATGCTAATATGTTACCCCAACACCATGAGTACTTGTGGAGAAAACTTTTATGTGGCACCTTCTCAAATGCTTTTTGGAAATTCAAATACACTACATCTGTTGGTATCCCTTCATCTATTCTGCTTTTTACATTCTCAAAGAACTTTAATAACTTTGTCAAACATGATTTTCCTTTTATAAAACTATGTTGGCTCTGCTTGATTGCATTGTGATTTTCTAAATGCCCTGCTACCTCTCTGCTTAGAGAAATAGGTACTTCCTATCCACTTTATCTAAGCCTCTCATTGTTGTATACACCTCAATAAAATCTCCTCTCAGCCTCTTCTGTTCCAACACAAACCCCAGCCCATCCAATCTTTCCTTATTGCTGAAGTTTTCCAGTCATGGGAGCATTCTGGCATAATCTCCTTGTTCCTATATTCTATGCCTCCGTTATCCTGCATGCCATCTGAACAAATCTTATCTACCAGTTCTGCTACCTCCGGCCATGTGCATCCAAGGTGGTTTTGTTTCTATACACTTTTTAAATTATGAATACAATTATTATAGAATAAGTTTACAATTTAGTGCTAATTGTACGGTATTTTTCATATCTTCCACAGTAGTCTTGTAGATAAATAAATAGGAGAATCTCACACGTTGTGTCTTGCCATTCAAGGTAGCAGCAGTTATTCACACAGCTTCCAACTATACATTTATCTTCTTCCGCAGAGAATCAATTTAGATTTCTAAGAAATCCACATAAGTATATTACAATTTTGAAAGTATTGTATTGTAGCTTACAGCTCACATGTAAAACATGTTGATTGCTCACAAAATGCTGCTAGACAATGAAATCCCACCCCATTGGAAGGTTACTTGTGACATTTCCACAAGAAAGTCGAGCAATGACAATTGATCATAGAAAGTCAATGACAAATTCTATGGTTATTCTGTGGTTAAAAAGGTTTAACACCTTGCTTCACACTTTATTTGTACAGTTTAAGGAATGCAATGCACCTTATTGTATAATCGAATCAGTTTCTTGTCAAATTGAAAATGTAGTTCTAATTTTATGAATTCACTTGCCCCATTATGATGTATGTATATATGTATATAAATGTGTTTCTTTACAATTTATAAGTTGTATTATTGATTATATACTATTATATTATTGAGAAAGAAAGGAAGTGTAATTAAAATATGCTGGTGCATTAATGAACTGGTATTCTTCTATAACAAAGATAATTTTAAATTTCTGCAAAATCTAAACTTGCGTCTGTTTTCACATTTCCTCAGATTGTTTTGTTCATTTCTACTTATGCTTTTGTCCATTTGGCTCCATATTCGATTTGCATTAAATTTCAGATTGTTAATAGTTTGTGTATCGAAGTGTATTGTTATTTTCCAGTAGCTGCCTTAGTTTTATTTTTTTAATTTATAGAAACCTTGTGTTAAATCCCTTGAGCTGACTTCTAGTTAAGTGAATCAGAACCTAAATGTAATATCTTGTGTGCATATTTTTAGAATATCATAGCTGAGAATTGCTTGCATGTTTTGATTTTTAAGAATTTTGCATATGACTCTATGGCACAATTATATTGTTCTATGGTCAAAGCTTCATATCAGATCCATGTAGAGTTGACCATGTTGGGTAAAGAATTAACCATTCTACAGCTTTTTGAACAGATGCTCAAGAGCTAGAAATTGGCACACTCATTTTGTTATATTACAAATAGATGTCAGATACCATTTTACAAAATGAAAAATGCTGACATACTGTAATTAGAACCCTGCTGAAGAGATGCCGTTTTTCAGACAATGGATTATTTTGCTAAGTAAATTCATTTGAATTTAAACTTTGTTTTCTGATTAGTTCAAGAACCATAATTTCAAGATTATTGGTTTACTTTGATGCAGCATGTTTGTTTAATATATGCTCAGGTATAATAACTGTTTAAAAGGGAATTATTTTATTACCCATCCCTTCTAACATCAATTTATTTTCTATCTTGTCAGAGTGTAGTTGATATTAGGATCTGCTTGCAATGGTTTACAAAATAATAGTTTAGTATTAATTCCTTGATAATTTATACCTTTTGTACTGTATTTAAAATACTGTTCATTTCACGTCCTTGGAATAGGATATTCGAGTTGATTGTTTTACATCAGACTGGATTTAGTTAGCGTTGTTTTGTCAGCAATTATAACTTTTTAAGCCATCAGTTGAAAATACAAATGAACTGTTCACTTTGTGACTAGAATAACATAGGCACAGATTGTTACATCTTGTGATTGCACTTGGTGACTGGTAGATTTTTTAACATCAACGATCCTTGGATGTAATTGTATATTAGCCAGCTGTTTCAAGTGTTGGCTTTAAAATAGGGAGGGAAGCACAATGATGAACTTGCATTTGTTAAACCAAGGAGATCTAGAACAGGATTTTCACAGAATCTGGCTAGCTCTGGAGGCCTTTAAAATCCTGTTCCCATTCTTAACAGATCCTATTTTTGTTCGTGGGGAAAAGACGGAGTGTGAATCTGCAACTTAGGCTTCCTTTTATAAAAGGCTGTTGGGCCCTCTTGCCTCACCAGGCCCCATGTCATTTCATTCTATTTATGCCACCTCCATAACCACTCATCCAACTTCCATTATAGGCAGCCCTCAGAGACCACGTGGAGATGAATGATAAAAAAAAATTAAACTTCTAACAATTCGGTAGAATTCTCACTCAGAAGCACCTGGTACTGAAAACAACTCACATTCATGAAACCCATTCAGAGATTTTAAATCCCCTCAAGTATTCAATCTGTTATAAAAACAAACTTGTAATCTGCAACCATACCAAAGACAGCTAATCCTTTGACAGCCTCTTAAAACTGTCATTGAAAATGTGAACTCAGACCCTTCCCCCACCCATTTATAATGGGTGCAGGTGTAATACCTGGCACTCACCCACCAGGAGATTTTCTGACCTGAACTTTGCACCTTAAAGTTAAAATCTGGCCTCAAGTTCAACATACATTTGTGGTATAATATGAAATACATTTATCGTGGCATTTGCATGGTTTAGTGACATTTTTCTTGCTGTAATCTTTTGTCATTTAAGATGTATTTTCTTGACCACTTTTTGAAGATTGATTTCAACTCATCATCCAGTATCATACTCTGGATGACTGCCTAATTTTGCAAAATGCAAAATCTTTTCAGTTGCTAGTTGCGCATTTACATTGTGTCCTTCACAGAAAGGAAAGTTCGGTGTGCATTACAAGGAACTGAAAAGGATGCTGAGCAGGAGACCTAACAGACTGTGTAAGTAGGGAGGGAGGCTGGAGCAACAGTTGATAGAGGAAAGTTTTTAAGTGTACTTTGAAGAGCGGGAGTGTTGGCTCAGTGAAGTGAATTTGGGAAATAGCTCTGAAACTCAGCAGCATAATAACGAAGAATCAGCTTCTGTTGGAGGAGTGATGAGTACATGATGGGACATATGATTACAAATATATTCCAACAAGGTAAATAGATTCAGCAATTCCTAATTGTATTTACTTTTCCTTGGGTGTTCTTTCTCAGTATGTGTTTGACGTCGGCCGAAATTTTGCGGTCCCACCTGCTGCTGGATTCTTCCAGCCCTGCAGAAAGTCAGTGGACTTTTGGCTGGCCTGTCGTATGCCCCCCATGACAGGTCCGCCCCAAGGCAGGGCTGGAAACTCCCAGCAAACATTATGGGAAAAAGTAGCAGTGCTAACTTTACAAAAATACGTATGTATGATTCAATTCTGTGTTTAGATTTTAAAATATTGGTTTCAATGGAAAGTGCATATAAAAGGTTTTCTTTCTCTTCTGTTTCTATTTCAATGATCTCCTTTTACCTTTAATAAAGGTACTTTAGGTGTAGATTCATTGGTGAAAACTCTGATTCAGGAGGCTTTTCCGCAAGTATAGATTGAACAGATACTTCCGGTGTGCAATTTGGTTGTCAGTACGAAGGACTATTACAACCACACCTCCTTCTTGGCCAACAGCAGCATGCAAAGGATGGTTGAAAGTGGAAACTCTGACATATGTGACTCCTCCACCCCAAGCTTGGGCAATGATGCCAGGCATCGTTCTGCATAGCTATTTGTGCTGAGACTATTACTCATTACTGGTGCGGTTGAACCTGGTGCAATTTTGGATTCTATAGCTCAGAGTCAAAGATAAAATAGAATCCATTTGACTGAAAAGTACAATTGAATGACAATTCTATTTGTGACCTTAAACTATTTGCAATTTCAGCAAGTTTAAAAAAAATACAGTTTTGTAAGTGGATAAACTACACATGCACAATGCTTAGCATTGCTGCCTCACAGTGCCAGACACACAGGTTCAATTCCCGCCTCGGGTCACAGTCTGTGCGGAGTTTGCACGTTCTCCTCGTGTCTGCATGGGTTTCTTCTGGGTGCTGCAGTTTCCTCCCACAGTCTGAAAGCTGTGTTGGTTAGATGTATTGGCCATGCTCAATTCTCCCTCAGTGTACCTGGACAGGCGCCGGACTATGACGACTAGGGGATTTTCACAGTAACTTGATTGCAGTGTTAATGTAAGTCTGTTTGGGACGCTACTGAAATAAACTTTTAAAAAAAAAACTTCTATCCCCTCCTCTTAACCTATTCCTTTGTGTTTTTCAAATTCATATTGTCAGGAGCTTTTACTTGATGAATAGAACATAGAAAGCCACAGCACAAACAGGCCCTTCGGCCCACAGGTTGCGCCGATCACATCCCCACCTCTAGGCCTATCTATAGCCCTCAATCCCATTAAATCCCATGTACTCATCCAGAAGTCTCTTAAAAGACCCCAACGAGTTTGTCTCCACCACCACCGACGTCAGCCGATTCCACTCACCCACCACCCTCTGAGTGAAAAACTTACCCCTGACATCTCCTCTGTACCTACCCCCCAGCACCTTAAACCTGTGTCCTCTCGTAGCAACCATTTCAGCCCTTGGAAATAGCCTCTGAGAGTCTACCCTATCCAGACCTCTCAACATCTTGTAAACCTCTATCAGGTCACCTCTCATCCTTCGTCTCTCCAGGGAGAAGAGACCAAGCTCCCTCAACCTATCCTCATAAGGCATGCCCCCCAATCCAGGCAACATCCTTGTAAATCTCCTCTGCACCCTTTCAATGGCTTCAACATCTTTCCTGTAATGAGGTGACCAGAACTGCGCGCAGTACTCCAAGTGGGGTCTAACCAGGGTCCTATAAAGCTGCAGCATTATCTCCCGACTCCTAAACTCAATCCCTCGATTAATGAAGGCCAGTACGCCGTACGCCTTCTTGACCGCATCCTCCACCTGCGAGGCCGATTTAAGAGTCCTATGGACCCGGACCCCAAGGTCCTTCTGATCCTCTACACTGCTAAGAATGGTACCCTTCATATTATACTGCTGCTTCATCCCATTGGATCTGCCAAAATGGATCACCACACACTTATCCGGGTTGAAGTCCATCTGCCACTTCTCCGCCCAGTCTTGCATTCTATCTATGTCTCGCTGCAACTTCTGACATCCCTCCAAACTATCCACAACACCACCTACCTTGGTGTCGTCAGCAAACTTACCAACCCATCCCTCCACTTCCTCATCCAGGTCATTTATGAAAATGACAAACAGCAAGGGTCCCAGAATCTCGGGACTCCCATGTCTGCAATTTATTAGTGCAGCACAATCATGCTGATATGTAGTGTATCATTTTTTTTTCTTGTTACTTCTTGTTTCTTTCCTTCCTTATTTCTTTCTTTTCTTCTATTGCTCCTTTTCTGTGTCCCTCTTTCAATATTATTGCCTTGTGGCATTCTTGGTTTTGTCCATTTGCCGTTCGCTGGCTCAGCTCAAATCATGTACACGTTGGAGGAAAGTTCATTCAACACAGCGATTCTTTGCATTGACTTTAAATATTGCTTTTAATAATAATTGAGAGAGAACCAACATTTTTGTTGTAATACCAATCCCGCTGTATATTTTCTTTTACTGAATTCACAAGTTTGAAGCTATCAGAAAAGGAATAAAAGTATTGAATCATGTCAGACTCCACTTGATACAAAATGGTTTTAGTGTCCTTCAAATGCATAGTGAAGAAAACAAAGTACACCAATGTCTTAAATTATATGCAAATTCCAAGGTACTTTATAGTAATCATTAATATAATTCTGCCTATTTGTATACAAGTACAAAGTCAGTATAATTTGTAAGCCAGCAAGAAAGTTTTGTTTGCATTCATAAAAACACTGGAAGCCTTTTAATGGGAACAGTTCAAGATTATTAATTTTCCCTATCCTAATTGTTTTCATTATGAAAACACTGTACAGTGTGCTGTGCAAGGAGTAAATCAATGGCTAATCGAATCTTCTCTTTAAACACACATTCCTTTGATCAGTGGCTATTAACTGTGTACATCCTTATTTGTAATTTACAGAAAGTTCCAAATCAGGTATATTCATTTGGTGCCATCATAGAATCCCTACAGTGCAGGAGGAGGCCACTTGGCCCATCGAGCCTGCAATGACACAATCCCACCTAGGCCCTGTCCCCTTAAGTCTACATATTTAACCTGACACTAAGGGGCAATTTAGCATGGTCAATCAACCTAACCCGCACATCTCTGGACTGTGGGAGGAAACCGGAGCACGCGGAGGAAACCCATGCAGACACGGGGAGAATAGACAGTGACCTGAGACCAGAATTGAACCTGGGTCCCTGGCGGTTGGAGGCAGCAGAGCTAACCACCATGCCGCCCCTTCATTGGTTCTATATTTGATGAAAAAGTTTTGCAGTGATGGTGTTTTGTGTTCTCGTGCTGGTGGATATTTGTTTTTAATACTGATGCTAGGCCGTAAGGAAAGAAAGTTACCATTGTGCCACAACAGTCTTATTACAATTGATGACATTGGGAAAATAGGTTGAGTACAGAGTAAATGCTAAATACCTAAACTCCTGTTCCTTGCACCTGTCGAACGTTATTTATTTGTATTGCCTTTTTAGCCTTCCTACATAATATTTCCTGGATATGAAAGCAGTGGAACAGCTTTTATACGCCTCAATTTTTTTTCACTGAGAGAGGTTATGCAAGAGTATTTGAATTTCCTTTCAGTGGTAAACTGATTGCCACAAAATGCCACAGAGAAATTGTGAAAATTTATTTTGTTCTCCCCATATGTGCGTGGGTTTCCTCCGGGTGCTCCGGTTTCCTCCCACAGTCCAAAGATGTGCGGGTTAGGTTGATTGGCCATGCTAAATTGTCCCTTAGTGTCAGGGGATTAACAGGATAAATATGTGGGGTTTTGGGAATAGGACCTGGGTGTGATTGTCGTCGGTGCAGACTCGATGGGCCGAATGGTCTCCTTCTGCACTGTCAAGATTCTATGATTGTGAGCTTGCGAATACTTCCTAAAATTTAAAGAGACAAATGCTGAAGCACTAAAAGCATGGTGCTGAAACTTAACTTTTGACAGATGCAAGGAACAGAAGAGTCTGTTTTCTGAGGAGGCCGGGTAGCATGTAAAATAGGGCAGATGCCATGCAGATGCCATTCCAACACCTTCCTGCCCACCCCAGAGCTCTCTGCTGTGACATGAGGAATGGGCAGGCAGCATAGTTGGCAGCTTGCCTGCCATATTTAAATGAATAATCAACCGTCAATTAGATTTGTTGTCAAACCAGTTGACCCTGTTAATTTATTGCCCACACCATAAAACATTAGTGTGACCAGCCAAACAGGAGCGGAAAGCCTGATTTTTAAAAAAAACTCGAATGCTTAAAGAAAGGGGCGATCGACTGCCCTTTGCCAATTGCTGGAAGGTTCCCTTGAGTTGAAACACCCTCCCTTCTTCCTTTCTACTTGCTCCCTCCCCATATCCGCCCATCTCCCTCACCTAATCCAAATCTTCCCAGCCCAAATTTGCCTGCTGCATGGATCCTTGAGCCTTGGTCTTTTGCTGCTCCGGTTGTCCCGGCATCTTACACTGACACCTTTCTGGTGCTGCTGGGATTGATGGACTTTCTAACCAATTAGATTGGCCAGCAGCTTTAGAGGGTGGGCCTTGCGCCCTGGTGAGGGCCGATAGTCCCACTTGATCCTTATTAGCCCATTCCAGAACACTTTTGAGCTGTGTGGTAGGTCAGCATGTAGCATCAGCGTTGTTTCCGGGGGAGGGGGGGGGTTTGTCTTTCCCCCACCCCTCCCCCCACCATATTATTCAGCCCATGTTGCCACTTTGCCATTTGAAAAAAAATAATGTCTTGAAGTTTTTCGGGCATTCTAATGCTATTATTGTAACATTGCTATTCTTATTGTAACACACACGTTCACACCATTTTGAACTTTATTGTGTTAAGAAAAATTGTGGAAGGAAGGCTGCTCTCCACCTTACAACTTTTGTAGATCTGGGTTAGTATCATGTTCGTAAAACAGGAAAGAAATTGGCATTTTCAGATCGGAATGTAAATATGCTACATGTCAAATTGCAGCAGAAGGGCATTTTTGAAGCATAATTATAAAAGCTTTGCTGTGCCATTTAATCATTTTTCTTCATATTGTGCTGTTTGTAAAATGTACTGTAACTGTTTTCAGATCAGTGCTGAAAAAGTATATAAAACAAAATCATATTCTACTTGTGATATAAACCTATTGTGTCCCACCCCCAACTTAAAGATGCTATCCTTCTTTGTCAGCAAGGACAAGTAATGTAGCACATGTCTCTACAGATACTGTCAATACGTTTAGAAAATGCACCACGAGTGGATTGTGTGACGTGCAACGGGATAGCTGTTTAGTTATCCCTCGACACAAATGACCTGAAAGAGACTAAAAATGTTTGCCCTCGGGACAACATGAGTGTAGTAATGTACCCTGTAGCTATTGCTATCGCCATTTCGAATCAAGCGAACTGTCTACCTGAACATCTGTTCTAACCTACCACATGTGTGACATTATTACTTTTCTCCTATTTATTGTGTTACCATTACCTTCTCCAGATCAATTTCTGGAAGAGTTGATTTTGTGTTTGTTTCTGAACATTTGATGCCAACGTTGGAAGAAGCAAAACATGGCCTACATATTTATTTGTTCATAATGCTACAGAAATTCCACACAGGTGAAATGATCAAAAACACCTTTGATACTGTAAGTCATGTGAAAACAAATAATTCAAAAGCCATTCGTATGGATTTTTCTATTGTTCATTATTTCATAAAATGAATGAATGGGTTTCTTCATTTTATGTTAATGGGGCCAAATGTTAAATCACATTGGCGTGGCATGGTGGCACAGTGGTTAGCATTGCTGCTTCAGAATGCAAGGCACCCGAGTTCGATTCCCGGCTTGGGTCACTATCTGTTCGGAGTTTGCATGTTCTCCCCATGTCTGCATGGGTTTCTTCCAGGTGCTCCAATTTTTTCCCCACCGACCGAAAGACGTGCTGGTTAGGTGCATTGACCATGCTAAGTTCTCCCTCTGTGTACCCGAACAGCTGCCTGTGTGTGGTGAGTAGGGGATTTTTACAGTAACTTCATTGCAGTGTAATTTTTTTTCATTAGAAACTCGACAGTGCAGAAGGAGGCCATTCGGCCCATCAAATCTGCACCGACAACAATCCCACCCCAGGCCCTATCCCCACAACCCCACACATTTACCCAGCTAATCCCTCTAACCTCCACATTCCGGGACACTAAGGGGCAATTTGGAATGGCCAGCCAACCTAACACGAATAAATAAACTTTAAATGTATGTGACTTAACATTAGCTCTATTAACTTTTGTAGATATTGGCCCAGATTTTGGGGTCAGAGGTGAAGAAGAAATGGCGCTTGCCATTCACTACATTAACAGCTGCCCACAATGTTTTCATAAGGTTTCAAGTAGTAACTTGCTGTCATTGGATGTCTGATCCAGCATGGAACCTTCCTCTACAGGGGATCTGTGGCATGTAGGAACAGAACAACAAGTAGTGAGGATCTTTCGCTAATCAGATTGAAGAATTCTCACTGAGCCATACAGCAGTGAAACCATTAGAATAAATCAGGAATAATAAATTTGATTTAAATCTTGTACAGAAAGCAAAGCAAAGGGGGGAAAAAAATGGAGTTGAGAGAACGAGAGAGATGAAAAAGACAAAACAAATCACCATCTGTAATTAGGTTTTGAAGGAATGAAGTCCCATACTTGCAAAAGGTAGTTTACATACCAGAAAGGTTGGCAGAAATTATGATTTATTACACGATGAAAAACACAGTTACATGTGAATGCACCACCCCTAATGTTTTCTATCATGTTAAGAGAGTAATTAGTGGGTAAGTAGAGCAACTTCATTGATTTCAAAGCCAAATCTACGGTGAAGTATTCTTATAAAGTGGTCCATGGAGGAGCAGGGTAGGGTAGCCCATACAACAACTTCCAGAATTCTACTTTTAATCGCCCAGGTTGCTGTTTGATTTAATCCAATATAACAATGAGCACTGTTAGCCTCGCCATTATTCCCAAGGCCAAGTCCAAGATAATACTTGATGGTTGATGGATTAACTTACTGTGTAGTGTTGGAGCTTAATTTGAACTTCGTTAGTTGATCTCCATTGGGGTGGCAGTGAGAAAACAATACAATTTACCTTTATGTAAATAGGCTAGGAAGAGAAAGAACGAGCCTAAATTCCTGTTCTTATTTTCTATGCAGTGAAACTCGCTGCTTGAAAATGCACTCAAGTGATTGTGAGGTAAAGCTGCCATAATTCAATAGCCAGTCCACATCCACTGTTTTGACTCCCACATGAAGAAAAGGGGCGGCACGGTAGCACAGTGGTTAGCACTGCTGCTTCACAGCTCCAGGGTCCCGGGTTCAATTCCCAGCTCGGGTCACTGTCTGTGTGGAGTTTGCACATTCTCCTCGTGTCTGCGTGGGTTTCCTCCGGGTGCTCCGGTTTCCTCCCACAGTCCAAAGATGTGCGGGTTAGGTTGATTGGCCAGGTTAAAAATTGCCCCTTAGAGTCCTGAGATGTGTAGGTTAGAGGGATTAGCGGGTAAATATGTGGGGATAGGGCCTGGGTGGGATTGTGGTCGGTGCAGACTCGATGGGCCGAATGGCCTCCTTCTGCACTGTAGGGTTTCTATGATTTCTATGAAAAATCATTTAAGTGAGGTATTGGATGGCTGTTCGAATGTGTTTCTCTGGAATCATATCCTAATTTGAATTGATATTATGGTAGTCTGTTGGAGGTGGTGATTTTATAAAAAATAAGTATCTTTTCAATTTTACATTTGTTTTTAAAGTTTTTCTTTAAAGGAATAAATAATTTCAAACGCTTCTCAGTTTCTATGGTCTGTACCTTCTGTACTGCCGCATAGTCCTCTCAGATTTATCTGACTTATGATGGGGACAATAGCAGTTCTATAATGTCTAGCAACAGGGCAGTGCTTATCTCAAATCAATTCTTCTTAATATCTGGCTTACTGTTTTGCAGTTTATAAAGATGATAATCCAAATGTTGTCATTGTGAATATAATACACACAGTAATTGTTTTGACAGATGTGAGGTTCCATCATCCTTCATAAAAGATGCTGCTGCATTTGATTTTTTTCATTGAATTTTTAGTCAGGTAAAGGTGCTGGCAAGCTGAAGTGCAGCTATGAGAGCTTCCTGAAAATTTGAAAGAAATAATTGGTTTCTGAGTCATAAAGTGAACTCATAACAGCTGTCTGAGTTCCAAATCTAATTAAGTCAAATCTTGTTTGATTAGGCTCATTGTTTTTGAAGTTATTTACATTTACAAATTCCTTTTGTCTCTGGTTGGAACTGCATCAATTAATCCAAAATAGAGCACTTTTGATTAATTGTGAAGGATACTTTTTTTATCAGATATTGTGCCAACTTGGACACCAAAGAAAAGAGAACCATGTAACCAAACTGGTGTTTTATATCCTTCTCTTACTTATTTCACTGCACTCTTTACATGTCCAGAACAGTTTGTAACTTGTAATGTTTTGAAGCATATAGTCCAACATTTAAGTATTTTTCACTGACCCTTTTGTATATTCTGCCCTCCTGACAAACAATTAGCACGTCAACCTGAAATATATGGTCTGAAGACTTGGTATTTCCTTTTGTCTATTGGAAAAAAATATGATAGAAATTCAGTATCTTTTCAGAGATTAAAAGAAAGAGAGATTTTCAATTTAATAGCACTTTTTATGTCCACCAGACATCATAGAATGCTTTACAGAATGAAGTGTTTTTTGAAGTCTCATCACTGGTGTAATGTAGGAAGCATGGCAGCCAATTTGCATGATGTGGAGATACCGGCGTTGGACTGGGGTAAACACAGTAAGAAGTCTAACAACACCAGGTTAAAGTCCAACAGGTTTATTTGGTAGCAAAAGCCACTAGCTTTCAGAAACAGCCTGTTCCGAAAGCTAGTAACATTTGCTACCAAATAAACCTGTTGGACTTTAACCTGGCGTTGTTAGGCCAATTTGCACACAGCAAGTTCCTATGTTATATTCAATAAGTGAATAACATTTGTTATGTATTCATGTTATTTCCAGTGTTTCCTTACTAGCAGCTTTGCCGTGGAACAAAAGCACTTTAAGAGACCAATCACTTGACATCACTGATGATGCCATCGGCTGTTTGCGTGGGCAAATGGGCAATCTATCTTTGCAGCCTTCCAATAAACCTTCGAGGCCTTCAACCTATCTTTTAAAACCACCAGATAGAAAACTGGCGACAAGGTGTTCAGACCAACTTGCAGTCACTCCAAAAGAAAAAAACCTGAAAAAGTCCAACAGCATTGTAGATACGCGACAAAAGAGTCAACAATTAAAATCATCGCTACACAAAAACTGGCAATGGAGGGGTGCCAAACAATGGTCGCAGCCACTGGAGGAACCGAAAAATAATCGAAGGGAAAACCACTTTCAAAAGAAGCTCATCATGTGCTCTACCTTAAAAGATCTGTAGCAACATCGGGAACGATAGCAAGTACCCTGCAACAACAAACTTAGAGCTGGGGGTGTTGTAAAACACAAAGGAAAGCCGGCTGAGCTTGAGTTTGCCTTGTTCTGGGGAGAAAAGAAGGAAGATAGTGCTGAAAATTTGTGGCACATCGTGATCCTGTAGACCCTTTCCATAGTAAAAATGGCAAGAAATTTGGCACCCTGGACTTTTCGATGAGACCACAAAGCGATGGAGCTCATATACAGAACACTTCAACTATCTTGTCCAGTGATGAAGTGGAAATGGTCAAGAGCTTCAAGTTTTTAGGGGTCCAGATCGCCAACAATCTGTCCTGGTCCCCCCCTATACCGACACAATAGTTAAGAAAGCCCACCAATGCCTCTACTTTCTCAGAAGACTAAGGAAATTTGGCATGACAGCTATGACTCTCGCCAACCTTTACAGATGTGCCATAGAAATTCTGGTTGTATCAAAGCTTGGTATGGTTCCTGCTCTGTCCAAGACCACAAAAATCTACAAAGGGTCGTGTATGAAGCCTAGTCCATCACTCAAACCATCGTCCCATCCATTGGCACTGTCTACACTTCCCACTGCTTTGGGAAAGCAGCCAGTGTAATTAAAAACCCCATGCACTCTGAACGTATTCTCTTCCATCTTCTTCCATTGGGAAAAAGATACAAAAGTGTGAGGACATATAGCAACTGACTTGAGAACAGCTTGCTGCCATCAGACTTTTGAATGGACCTACCTTGCATTAAGTTGATCTTTCTCCTTTCTTCTTTCCTTCTCTATGTACGGTATGCTTTGTCTGTATAGTATGCAAGAAACAATACTTTTCACTGTAGACTAATACATGTGACAATAAATCAAATCAAACCATTCTTAAACCCTTACATAACTTATTGTCTAAACAGAAAATGGAAGTGGTTGGTTGGGTCAGTGCTTTGTACAAGCAAAAGGGGCACTACTGAAGTCAGAAATCCTGACACACTTTGATCCAAATTTATCCTTGCAACTGGCATGTGAGGCATCACCTTGTGGGGTGGTGGCTTCCCATACAATGCCCACAAGTGAAGAGAAACCAATTGCTTTTGCATCAAGGTCCTTGAATAAAGCAGAAAACAATTATGCACAGATGGAGAAAGAAGCACTAGGAATCATTTTTGGAATTAAACAGTTTTACCAATTCCTGCATTGGGGGCAATTTACTTTTTTGATGGACCGTCATCCACTAACAATTTTTGGACCTCCATACTGGGATTCCATCACTGGAAGCGAGCAGGATGCAGAAGTGTGGGCATGCTATTGTCAGTACACACACGCACACACAAAGTATTATCTGTCAAATCTGCATGGGAACTCTGATGGACCAATTGGGGAAGGCAGTACCTCAGTTGAGAACACTTCAACACCGAGTCAACCTCAGAACATTATGTCAATTCCGGTTGAGACAACCACGGATGACATCCAAAACCAAGCCATAGAACCAGAAGTTGCAGTAAATACCAGAAAGCAGGTTCGCCGACAGCCCCAGAACATCTGGCCTATTGACTGTTGTTGTTTATTAACTGTTCAAATTGATAATGTTATACTGTTAATGTCAGGAACCTTTGAATTATAGAGAGAGGAAAGTGTTGTGTATTCATGTTACTTGACATGTTTCTCACTAGCAGCTTTGCAGCGAAACAGGGGGGGGGGGGCACTTGAGACCGATCACGTGACCTCACCGATAACGTCATTTGTAGCCTGTAGTGTTAGCATCCTTTCAATACAGTTCTTTGTGTAAACCTAAAACCACCACATATTATGGACCAGATTTTCTGACCTCGCCTGCAGTTGGAATTCTCTGGTCCCGCTACAGTGAACTGAGATTTGGCTAAGTGCCAAATTCTCCATTCTCACTGGCAGCGGCAGCAGGAAGTGAACGGCTGGAGAATTCCCGCCTATGTTTCTGATTTATCAGAGGCTCTTTATTGACAAGCATGAGTAAAGCGTTTTCGTAAAGAGTTCACTGTTGGTGGCACCTCTAGGATGAATATGACTATCAGGCGAAAAACTAGATGTTCAAGATTTGATCTAAATTACCAAAAGTGAGTAATAAAAGTCACTATGACAAGAAGTTCAGAAACTGATTCCAAACAGATTCAATGCCAAAATATAGTTGGAATTAACAAAACCTTAAAGGAAAGACCGTTTTTAAAATTCATTCAAGGGATATGGGCGTCACTGGATAGAACCACATTTATTGCCCATCACGAATTGCCCTTGATAACAATGTGGTGGTGGGCTACCTTTTGGGCGTCTGCAGTCCATGTGGTGTAGGTACACCGAAAGTGCTGTCAGAGAGGAAGTTCCAAGACTTTGATCAGGTGGCAAGTGAAGGAACGGCAATATTTTTCAAAGTGAGGATGGTGAGGGGAATGGAGGGGAACTTCCAGGTGGTGGTATTGCTAGGTATCTGCTGCTCTTGCCATGATAATAGTGGCCATGGGTTTGGAAATTGCTGGTTAAGGAGCCGAGGTGAGTTCTTGCAGTGCATCGTGTAGCTGGCACACACTGCTGCCACTGTGTTGGTGGTGGAGAGAGTGAATTTTGTGGATGGGGCGCCACTCATGTGGGCTGCTTTTGTGCTGGCTGGTATCAAGCATCTTGAGTATTATTAGAGCTGCACTCATCCAAATCATCCAGGCAGGACAATATTCCATCACACTCCTGACTTGTGCCTTGTAGATGGTGGACAGGCTTTGGGGAGTTGATAATTCTAGTATATTAGTTAGAAATTATTAAACTGGAGACTGCAAAGGAACAGGACAATAATGTGAAGAGAGTTGTACAGGCTAAAAACAACAGAGCATCAGCAGGAGTAGACTCAATGCATGCACATGTTGGAGCAAAAGGAGGATTAGAACTGTCTTGTACTTGAATTCATTGCGACAAAGGGTTGCCCATTTAAGACAGATTTCAGGCAAAATGTTTTCACTCAGAGTTGAAAGTCTTTGGTACTCTCTTCCTGAATAGGTTGTGGAAGCAGAGTCTTCGAATATTTTTAAGGCAAAGGTGGATAGAATCTTGGTAAGCAAAAAGGGCGGGGGGATTATAGGTTGTTGAGGATAGGAGTGATGCAAATTTAAGGCTATTATCAGATCAATCAAGATCTTATTAAATGGAGGAACAGGCTCAAGAGGCTGAATGGCCTACTCTCCTGCTCTTTTTTCGTGTGTTTATATGACAACCTGATTAAATACAACGCCATTGAATAGATGGTGCAGTTGATCTAATCCATTACCGTGAGCAGAATACATTTTATTATCACAAAGTCACACAGTGCAGAAGAGGCCCTTCGGCCCATTGATCAGCACCAACCCGTGAGAAATACCTGACCTACTTGAATGTATACCCTCATTCTCTGTCTGCCAAGATCAACAGGTAAAAATGTGCAGCAATGTGGCAGAAAGCACAACATTCCTATCCCAATTTTCACACTTGACCAGCCAGATCCACTGATTTTTTTTTTTATCCAGAGGTTGGCAGGAGATCCCACCTTTTTAGGGTTTATTGTTGTGTGCATGAAAACCTGGAAATAACAAGTTGGTATCACTTAAAGTGACCACGAAGCAGTTGAATTGTTGTAGTAACCCAAATTGTTCATTGCCACCTAGAAATGAAAATCTGTTGTTATTACATGTTCTGTTGTCCATCATATGACTCCAGAGCTCCACCAGTATGGTTAACGCCTAACTGCTTATCAAAGTGGCCTAGAAATAAAGGCGGGTGATTTTGAAAAACACCCTTGCCCGCCATGCTTGCATCTCAATAATGAATAAGAATGTACAGTGAGTGGAGGCGCAAAGCAGATACTATCTAAACTAAGGTTTGCACATTACTGGGGAGATTGAGTACTGCCATTAGACATTACTGGCCTGACGCTAACTCCAAAGTAAGAAGTCTAACAACACCAGGTTAAAGTCCAACAGGTTTATTTGGTAGCAAATGCCTGTTGGACTTTAACCTGGTGTTGTTAGACTTCTTACTGTGTTTACCCCAGCCCAAAGCCGGCATCTCCACATTACTAACTCCAAATGCAGAGAATTCGATATGACAATTACATCTCATCATAGAGAATGAGTGGCCAGCTACCGAGTATACAGTCTGATGTTAGAATGACCAGATACTTTCTAATGTATAAAGTGTAGGATTACCCTTATTTATGAATGCTGAGAAGGGTAGATTTGTCCCTAGCCAAAGTTTAACATAGGCATCCACCCTGGTTGGTGGCTTTAACATATACCTGATTTGATGTTCCATTAAGTTTGAATTATTGAAAAGAATGTGGCCAAATTAATATTGACTGAGCTAGGCCAAAAGAAACAGCCAATGCAATGCTACACAGCTGGCTCCAACAGATCGTAGTAGCATTGTATGTGGGGATAGGTTTCACCTATCTGAACGAGATCAGAGCAACAGACTGGTGGAAGGAAAGCCGCTTTTGTTGTTCAGGTAGTAGAACCTGAAATACTAGTAGAAATTCTGGCAGAAATACCAGAAATTCAACCACCAGAATTTCACTAGTTGTCTATGGGTGGTATCAGGCATGCAAAATTCAGAAGGTTTCAACGTTATATTTTCACATGAGGAGCCATGTGGAGACAGGATGAACGCACTGACCTTACAGCAATCTGATTACTGAGCCATTTAATCATGTGAACATGAAATTGGTTAATCAGGGACAAGTCATCAGACTTGTTCAATTCACAGCTCTTTTGCCACAGTAGAGTGTAGTGTGCCTTGCCTGATCAAGGGCATTTAACCAAAAGGGTACATAGGCAATGCATGCCAATCCTGCAGTGTCTTAAAAAAAAAATGCCAGACCACAAGGTGCAGGAGATGTTAAGTGGAAGGGAAATATCTCTTCCAAGTAGAATTTTAAGTGGAATATTGAGACTGGACAGACTTTTCAACATTGCTTTGGGCAGTTCATACACAACAATAAAAATGGTTCTCACAAGCATACATAATTGATGCGAAATCAAGAACCATCATCCTGATTGAAGGTTTGTGACCGATACAAGACTCCATCATGAGTCAGATCATAAAATGTTGCTCTATTTAACTTTTTATGAATTTTTAGTTAGGCTGGGAAGCCACAATGATATATTCGCCAACTATATTTTGAAAATAAGTTAATATGTTTCAATCAAATATTTTATTTGCTCGGCTAGTAGTTTATTAAAGTTTAATTTACAACCATACTGTGGGGGGAAAAAAATGAAATGGAACAATTGAAATTAGTTGTGATGGATACATTTGATTTCAACATTTTCCATTGTGCAGTGTATATCAGGCTGTGCCATTACACATGTTGGGTGTGAAAAAGGACACAGCGAGGAATTATTTCACACATAATAGTTGTCACCGAGGATTAATGTTCAAAGGTTTCTTCAAAGTGCTAATATTTTGAACTTTTATTGTTTTGAAACTTTTTTTAGTAAAGTTCTTGTTTATTAATTGATGTATTTTTTTTCTTCTTTATGTTTTTAATAAGCAATTTAGAGTTTTGTTTCAAATTATAGAGAATAATCCTATGCCCTTTCCCATAGCAGGTTTGGTGATGGTGGGGTATTTAATTAGGCGGGAGGGTGGAAGATGGGGACCTCACCACCTTGTTGCATTCACCCTGATTAAGTCTGTCAGGAAATTCCATGTATTCCAACTCTGCTGCCAATTGAGACCCTCAAGTGGGCAAATGTCCAGTTAAAGGCCTCATCCCACCGCCATTAATCCTGCAGTGGGTGGGGGACCTGCCATGCAAGGAGAATGACAGACAAACCAGTGTGGGTTTGCTTGCGGACTCTCGGGAGGTTTCCTTGGTTGAAGAAACTCAGTGCCTAATCAAGGGCCTGAAATTGGAATGGTGGTGGGGTCTCTGGAAACCACCCCTGCCCTTGTTGCTAATCACCTCCCTCCCTCCCCCCACCCCTGCAACACCCACTCCATGAGCCCCTTCCTACCATCAGTCACCCATGTCTGGGTCCCTTGGTAATCTGCCTCGGGTGGGTGTCAGACCACCAGCAGCCAATGCCTCCCTGCTGATGCAGCTGAGGACAGAAGTGTTGCTAGCCTCTCGGGCAACTGTCGGCGGGTGGGACTTCTGCCCTTCGCTTATTGATCCTGGATATGTCTTGTTGTTGGGTCTGTTAAGTGCTTGAGTGACGTGTGATGTGGTGAGCCTTCCCAAAAAGAGGGCAGGTCAGCACCTCACTGGCGCTCCAGCCAGTGGACAAGACCCATGTCACCTCCGCAAAGTACCCCATCTGGAAACATGTTTCTTCCACCTGTTAGAAAGATCAGGATCACATAGTGGATATGACTGTTTCTGATATTTAGTGGTAAAAGGGTAACTACTTGTCCTCAGCCGCACCATATCCTGTTTATTGTATACATAATGTTAGCTTTCTGTTCAGAAGCTGGGCTGATTATGGTAGCTGCCTTTTGTGGTGAGTGCAAGTAAAGAATGTTGGGACATAACCTGAAGTGCATCAATTCTATTTATTACCAATCAATGATAAACTTGTTTCACCAACACAACAAAACCCTATATTTTCTAATTTTAAAGTTTAAGACATTTCATTATTTAAATAGTCATCGTGCATTAATGATTTCATATTTTGTTGGAATAAATCCTAAAAACTATATCTAATAACTTCAGTCTGTTTTACTTTTTGTTATGATGGTTTGGACTGCTTTCTACAACTAATAATGAAATAAAGACAATGTTAAAAATAAACTGCTATGCTTAAAAGAAATAAAGAATAATAGCTCAAACAATGCACATGGTGTGACACACAGCTACATTAGACCAACAAAGCTAATACACTTCACCACTCAACAAATATTTTGCAATGTTCTATAAACAGACTCTAAAAGCTTGTTGACCAGATCAGTGCTGTTTTCATTATATTGGCTACAGTTCTAAACATTAGTTTAATGAATGGATCACATAATGGCAGCTGCACATGTCAGTAAACAGTAAATAATGATTTTTAAATGGAATATATACGTAAAGCAAGCTCACTAAACTGGTCAGTAGTATATGCAAAAACATGAAGTTCTATGGGTATTAGCGGGAGCACAATTTGTCCAAAAGTATAATATGCAGTAAGGCATGTTTAATTCTCAATTGCAGCTGCAAGAGATAGCATGAATTGCTGGGTGTATTTAATGCTGGATTATAGCAATTTGAAACATGTCAAACACATGGCTAACGCCTCATGCTTCACTCATTCTTGCGTAAACCTGCATTGCCACCATCCATTATACCCTTGGTAACAACACAATTTTGCAAGTAAATATTGTAACACTAAGTAACCTTCGAATTCAAGTTGTTTAGGAAGGGGAAAATTCAATCTTGTGCATATAGTACTCCTGTCACTTTGGTAGACGGTCTGAAAGCTCTAAGATTAATTACAACGATCGAGACTTTGAAATGTAAAATATAGTAGTTATCTTTGAGGAGATATTGTAACTTATATGGTAACATATGTATGATTGTTCACAATGCATTTTTGATTTAATTTGAGAACTGTCTTTATATGTTAAAAAAACATAATTTTATAATATACTCTTGCCTACATCTTGTAGCTAAAGGTTATGAAAAAGTGACCTTTCACTCAAAAATGAATATTCTTTCCTGGCTGAGACACAGTACATGTATGATCATGAAATAACTTGAATGAAATAATCATTTTTAACCTGCATTATTGATCTGTGCAAATACTACTGTTTCTATATAACTGTTAATTAAATATTCTGATCTATGCAGAAGAGTTTGATTTATAAGGGTTATATGTGTACACTATCTTAATGTTTTTAACTTGGAAAAATGGTGTACCAAACTGTTAATGTGGAAGTAATGGTGGAAAATGCAAAGGTGTTTTCATTAACATGTTGAGAGGACATTCATGGAAATATTAGCAGAACATCAGAAAGATGATGGTAAATGATACACTGAAATACAAAATTCCACAAAATATGGCTTTTAAAGGAGCAACATCTTCACAAAAAGAGCTTTTGACAAACATTTTTTGTTTACAAATGCACAATCTGATGACATGTCACATCAATTGCATTATCAAGTCATCTCAGTATTAAGTCAGACTGATAAAACTGACAAAACAGCTCTTCTCCCATCTCAATAAGGAGAGATTTTCACGAAGACAATGACTGCATACCTAATGAATAATGGAAACAACTAAAGTGTCAGTTATGCCATGTTTTGTGTGCACACACATATGTTGAACAGTTTAAATAATTGTTGATAGATTTATCATTGCACTGTTGTCAGCAAAATGTGTAGGATTGGCAACTGTAGACATGAACCGAAACACCAGTAAACTTCTCGAACATCTCAAGGACTCTTCTTACTGTTATCGAACTGAACCAAAGGAGGGCTCAAATGGTTTGTCAATAAATTTGCCTAACAAGAAATGATTGAAAATTAATTAAAGTATCACTATTAAATATCACTAAAATATCAAGATTAAAATATAAACAGTAATGATTTGGTTACCATTTCTGTATGGATTTCCATGTTGCTATCTTTCATCTTCAGAAGTTAAATTAACATTGATCCAGTTTTTTTTATCTGTTTACTACTTTCTCAACGTATAATTAAAAAAAATTCTTTTTTAGAGAAGGAAAGGAAAAGTTTTCCCTCAGCAATAATAATCATTTTGCTTGCAATTAAGGCAAACATTTTCCCTCTCAATTACACTTCTACTGCTAAATTAGTTTAATCAATCACATTTTCTCGGTCCTGTTTTGAAGATGTCTGTGACAGAATCTAATTGTAACAAGAGCAGGGAAAAGGGTTTGCATGAATTAAAATTAAGAGGAGCAAGATAGAGATGTTGCCACTTTAGGGGTACAAATGGTTGGAAGCCAGGACACATTGAGCTTAATGAAAAAGCTATTGGCGCAAAAAGGTTTAAGAAGTTAAAATTTCAAGATTAAGGGGTGGAATTGGTCTTGGACAGTAGCACAAAACAGGCAACTGCCACCCCCTTCCCCACAAATTTATTTTCCATTTTCAACCCTTGAGGCACCTATGCTAGTGGAATATGTAGATGTATGCAGCCAGGACTGTGTGGCATTATCATTTCCTCTGTATACATTGACCATTTTTATGAAGCTAAAATTTGTGATTTTACTGTTTTTTAATGTGAAAAAATAACTTGCATGCAACACTACAAATGTATACTTAGAATTTTGTCTTCCCTACTTTGAATGACCGTTGTGCCTGTTGTATAAATGACGGGTGATCCACTCCAGGAGACTACTTCTAAGGTGGCAAGGAGAAAAATCATTTGTCTGCATTTGAATGTGTGTTTCCAGTGCTACAGAAAGAATGGTTTTGTGGACGGTAATGGTACTGGCTAATTTTCCAATGGATTTGATTTCCTTTGTGTAATATTATGTTTTCTAACTGATGACAGTGGGGCTGTTAATAAGTTAGCGGCATGGAGGGTTGCAGCACAGAAGCACATCGTGTTTGTGCTGGTTCTTTGTTTGAGCAATTCAAAACTGTTTTTACTGCTTTGCATTCTCCCCTGTAGCTTTTCCTGCTTCCAATGTTTATTCCTCATAATATTCTCAGTGCTGCAGCAACCCAAGTTACTTCCTTTGTTGGCATTTTGTGGTATTGGTTTAGGGTGTGGACAAATGCAAACTTGTTTCAATTTTCTTCTTTCAGTACTCGTGTTGTGATATGAGCAACATTTAAAGCATGGACTGGTATTCTTTTGAAAAGTGGTCTTGGAGTCCTGTCCTCAGCAGAACAGGGGTCTCCAGTCATGTTAGCTCACCACACCCTATACTTCACTGCAATGAGGATGTCTTGTTCTCTCCAGTTAACAGGTACCATTGTACATTTTAGATGTACCAATAGACTAAGAGACCAAATGCAGACAACCATTGTCCCCAATGTTGGAAGATGTAATTGAATGAGGCCATGGGAGAGAAATTGGGCTCATCAGTATTGATTTTTTTGAGTGCTGTGAATGCACTTTGAGTTCCAAACTAACATCCACAGTGCAAGTGCACACTTGTGGAGTGAATAGTGCTGGAAGCCATATTGGTTCAACATTTGCACAAGCACACATAGTGAATGTCTGTGGGAATTTTGCAGTGCAAATAAATGATGCCAATTGGCCTGCAACATTGATTTGATACCAATGCAACCATTTTGGACCTCATGCTGCAGCCAAGGCCCTCTCATAACCTCGCACAGCTGAGCATGCATTCTGCTGGAGGAAAGACAGCCCACCATGATTACTTAAAAGGATTGTCTTAGTGACTAGTTGATTATTTCTGGCTATTGCAGCATTTTTCCAAGTGTGTGTTGCTTCCTATCCACGGTTCAAGTTGCAGAAGCCTACAGGCAGTGGTATGGAAGTTCTGAAGAATTTTGCTTTGACTCTGGCTTCTGGACAAACCAGTTCCTCCTGAATATGGTTGCACTAGCAGGTTGCATTGAAGTTATTTTGCAGCTTTTCACAGTTTGCTGTCCATTGTCGCGTAAATGAAGTCATTGAGTCTCTTTCTTAGAATCCCTACAGTGCAGAAGGAGGCCATTTGGCCCATCGAGTCTGCACCGACAACAATCCCACCTAGGCCCTATCCCCACATATTTATCCCATTAATCCCTTTAACCTATGCATCCCGGGACACTAAGGGCCAATTTAGCATAGCCAATGCACCTAACCCGCACATTTTTGGACTGTGGGAGGAAACCGGAGCACCCTGAGGAAACCCACGCAGACGCAGGGAGAATGTGCAAACTCCACACAGACAGTCACCCAATTGAACCCAGGTCCCTGGAGCTGTGAGGCAGCAGTGCTAACCACTGTGCCACCATGCCATCCTTTATTCCAAGCGAGCTAACTACATTTCATTCTCTCTCACCAGAGACAAGCAGGTGGAGCAAACACACATGTTTGCTAGAATTGCAGGCTTCCCTTGTTGTCTTTAAGTGCTTGCACTTTGTGGGCACCATATGTCCACCTTGCCTCATATACCAGAACCAAAAAAGTTTCAATTTCCTTAACATCCAGCTGTTGTGTGAGCATAGGCAGCAATTCAATCAGATTGAAGCCTGGTAGCTTGGTAGCAGTCATACCGTCTGCTCTGCCAGTGGCATTTGAGCAGCCTTAGTAAAGCACAGGGTGGCTACTGAACAACAAAGGCTATCTGGTGACAACTCGCGACTCAGTTGTGTAACCCATGCACAGATGTGCAGTGTGCATAAAACTAAAGCTGTATTGTCACACACATTCGATGATTCCATTGCTTGATCTAATCCAGAAGGACACTACAGTACTTGGCTGCGCATGTGTGGCAATTTCTGGTAGCCAGCAGCATGCTGCACAACCTCATCATCAAGGTCTTTGATAAGGTGCCACTTAAAAGGTTATTCCAGAAGATCAGGGCTCATAAGGTTGTGTGTAAGATCTTAGCATGGATAGAAAATTGATTAAAGGACAAAAAAACAGAGAGCAGGGATAAACGGGTTGTTTATATATTGGCAGGCTGTACTAATGGACCACAAGGATTAATGCTGGGGTCTCAGCTACTTACAATCCATATTAATGACATAGAGAAAGGGATCAAATGTACTCCATCCAAATTTGCTGATCATACAAAACTAAATGGGAAAGTAAGCTGTGAGGATGACAAAAGAGTCTGCAAAGGATATGCATAGGTTAAGTGAGTGGGCAAGGAGGTCGCAGATGGAATATAATGTGTGAAAAGGTGAGGTGTGTGGGAAGATTGGAAAACGGGGCATTTTTCAAATTGTGAGAAACTATTAAATGTGGGTGTCTTTATATACAAACCACACAGAGTTGCATGCAAGTACTCCAGGCAATTAGGATGCCGAATGATGTTTTCCTTCACTGTTGCTGAGTGAAAATCTTGAAGTACCCTCCCTATCTGCATGGGTGTATCCATATGACATTGACTGAAGTGGTTCAAGAAGGCAGCTCACCACCACCTTTTTATTGGCAATTGGGGAAGGACACTTTAACATTTTTTTTAGAATGGTCTTTATTGCTGGAGTACAAGACAAAGCAAGTCTTACTTCAAATGTATAGGCCTTTGATGAGACCAGTGAGATAGTGAGTACAGTTCTGTATTCCATACCTTAGGAATGATATATTTCAAGAGAATGCAACAAATGTTCATTAAATTGATTCCTAAGGTGAGAGGACTGTCCTATAAGAAGAGTTTGAGTAGAATGGACCTATGCTGTCTGGAGTTTTGAAGAATGAGAGATGATCTCAGTGAAACATATTTGAATCTGAAAGGGCTTGATGGGATAAGCATTTCCCCGGCTCAGCAGTCTAGAACATTCTTTGTCTTGGGCTAAGCGATTGGCCGGTAGAACTGAAATGAGGAGAAATCTCTTCAATCAGAGAGTTGGTATCTTTGGAAATCTCTACCTAAGGGACTGTGGGTGCTCAATCGTTGAGTACAATTGAGCCTGAGATCAATTGACCTTTGAGTGCGAGGAGATTTGAGTAGATGGGGATTGGGAAGAAAAGTTGATTCCAGATTGAGGATCATTTCCATTGGTGGAGTAGACTCGAGGGCCCATATGGCTTATTTATGTTCTAAATATTAGAAAACAAATTTATAAAATAAAATTTTCCATTTTGCATATAAAATTTAATTAATCATCCTGACCTTTCGCTTCAGCATTGATGTTGGGGGCTGTATCATTGGCCATCAGGGTTGGCTAAACCGAGTTGACCACCACTTACATGCTGGAAAAGATGAGCTCCAAACTCTTCACAAAGCTTTATGCCAAGTTTGTTCTGGTCCTTGGCATTGACCACAGTTTTTCAGACAGGCTTCACAGTGCACCATGTTTTGTTGTGCATAACTATTAGTGTTTTTCTGTAGGCTGAGAGCAGAATTTTCCTGTCCCACCTGCCACGAGAATCGTAGCAGGCGGGGTTGGGGTGGGGAGCATGCAACGGTCTGTTGACCGCGGGCTGGGGTTTTCGGTCTTGGGGCGAGCATAGCTGGAAAATTGTGCCCTGAGTGTCTACAGCCTGATGCTAAACATTTGCCCTCCAGTGAACTAGCTATGTTGACCTGGTCTGCAGCCATATTGTGCCCATTGCCACTCTACATTCAGACTATCAGCAGTTTGTAAATCAGAAAAATTAGGATGAGAGGGAAATGGAATATTATAAGAAGGATTGGGTAAAAAGATATCATCATCTTCAATTGGTTTCATCCCCGTCTATGGTCACCACCCCCAGAAATGACCATCCCAAAAATGGTCACTTTTGTCTCTTCCATTGGGGGTCAGGGTATGTAATGTCACTCTTTGGTTATCTCCTTTGTCCTACAAGAGAGAGGCAACTGTGTCAATGAGTGTTGTGGAATCTATTTGAGTGATGTGGCTGTCCTGATTGAATAGCTGGCAGTATGTGCAAGCTGTGATATGCGACTTTACCAGGTGGGTGAGATGCAGCTTATGAATGTTAGGTATGAGGCTGATGGATAGAGATCGTGGTAGCTGAGTGATGGGGTGTGGTGATTTGAGTGAGGCTCCTGGTGCAGTTGCTAAGAAATGGCACTTGAAGATGCATTCACTGACTATGGCCATTCAAGTGAGGTAACTTCATAGTTATTTGTTCCAGTTACCTTTTGACCATGTAACTAGAGGATCAACTCCCCCTGCATCAGCGACCAAACCACTGTAGATACAGGACATCTCCCCTTCCTTCCACCTCCTTACATCAAAGCCCTCAGTGTCGCATTGAAAAGCTTTGTGGCCTTCTCGCCACTTGTTTGCCAGGTTTTCCACGTTAGATCTCTTCAAGCATGACTCCCTGCTCCAGCCTCAACACAGTTCCTTTAAGAGGGATAGGCTGTTTTTAACAGTGCTGGCAATCTTGAATTGCTGTTTGCCACTTAATGATAATGGTCCCCTGCTGAATCTCCCAGCCAATGAACAGTGAGCTTGGCACTGGCTAGATACAGAGTTCATCCAAATGGTCATGCAACATGTTTGAATACCTTATCCAGGATTTAAGTCTGCAATCTGTTGAGGCTAAGCTTGCCCAGTTCACAAGAGCAAATTCTCCTGTTTTTCAAGTTTGAACAAAACAGAAAGCAACACAAAAAAACAAAAATAAAAGTTGCAATGAGAAGCATTAAGCCCTGAGGTTTTAGATGGAGTGAGAAAAAGTTGTAAATCTAGGAGGATGAATTTATTACAATGGAAACTTGAAATAGTTTGATGTCCAAAGAAGATTATTAAAATAAACAGAGAACTTGATAATATAAAATCTAAACATCTCAGTTATTTAAGTAGAATACATTTTGATTTAAATGTACACATTTCCTCAACTAACTCAACTGTGCAGGCCTGCAATATTAAAGTATTTAATCCTCCTAAAAATATGAATGAATGTCCCACGCAATTTTTTTTCAAAATTATCTGATTGACCATGTAATTTAGGAGTTCATTGCTGTATGAAAGTGAAGTTTTGCGACTCCTTCATTTGCTATACAATAGCAATGCATTAGTCAAGCGATTATTAGGGTGCGAGGGAGTTAAGAATATCTGCTTTTATCAGCAGTGAACTCCCTCAACAAATATTTATAAAATTTGTGTAAATTGCCACTGTGTTTAAAAGGAACTCCCTCTCTCCCAGGCCATTAATACTCCGAAAAATCATCCTATCACTGCCAGTGTAAATTTCAATTTCTAAACAAACTTAATAGACACCAAAAAATATATTTCCAATTGGCAAATCAAGCAGTAAGTGTCATCTTGTTGTGACTCCAGATGTGGCAGACCTTTCTTTTAATTTTGATGTGTTTCTTCCCACCAGAAAGCACTGCATATGCAATCAATGGTGTTGTGGTTTTCCTGTATTATCGTAAAGTGGCAGTGGCTTGTGTAGAAGATAGTATTGTTGACAATGCAATTATTTTTCCAATGATTCCTTCAGTTACTTTTTCAACAAGAATTGTGTCCTGTGGCTAACCCACAGCAAAACTAATCCAGCTTTTCTCCCCCTTCTAAATCTTTAAAAATACTTTGCCTGTACAATGTGCAATATATGTGAGTGATCATTCGTGATGGGCTTTGAAAATATGCTTGCTTTATTCTTTTCTTGTAAGAGCCGTCAACATCATGTGTCACATTTTCCATTCCTATTATCTTTTTGGTTAATGTTCAATAAGAAATATAACCTGGACTGTTTGTTCATAAACACATCTGGTTCAGCAGTTGTTTACTGTAGCTAAAGCGGCTGTCAGCTTTTGTGTAACTACTTGCATATTTGTTTTATTTGTATCCTGTACGTTTTCAACTACACCTGGCAAGTAGTGGAAAATGAAGCTTCTGTTGTGTTCAGGAGTGTCCACCTTTTGTTGTGTAAATATTTTTTAAAAATTCAATTCATGAATATGATTTGTGGATTTTATCTGTGGTTGTGGGGCAGAATTATAGTAATAATGTGAGTAATATTATTTGATTCTGATTTTATTGGCCTAGTAATCAGAATTAGCAGGGCACATTATCATTTATGCATTTTGAGTGTGAACTCCATTTGATCTAACTAGCAGAAGGGGAATGTAATCTAGAATGTCTGTCTGTGCTTCAGACGACAGTGGACTTTATTTTTTTTTAAAAAGGCGAAGTGGAGCTTGTTTTTGTGTTTGCAGTGCGATATGCTAACTCAAGTTTTAAGGCCTTTGGGGAAAATTTGTGACCTCGAGAGTCAGTAGAGTCTAGTTACCAGATCCTCAGGTTGCAGTTTGAGAGGTCATTGTGGCTATTTTATTTACTGTAAGGCTTTCAACTGATCTTAGCAGGACATCTCTTTGCTAGCCTCAAAATACAGTACAGTTATGCAGTGAAAATGATAAAACATTTATTACAGGAGAGAAGGTAATATGCATAATTTATGCTGTTTTTAGCACAATCATTAGTGATATTCTTGATAGATTTTATTTCCAGCTTTCATATCTAATACATGCCTGGAAAATTAATTTTATATCTTTCATTTATTTGCCTATGTTAAAATTGAGTTTTAAGTCATCTTCAAGTGAACAGTTTGATTGCTACTCATGCATGGGCTTAATTACTTCCGACGAAGGACAGTATTAAATGTTTTAAATGTCACAAAAATAAATGAATATCAGCCAGTAGATTTAAAACTAGGCAATATCTGTGATGTTTTCAGCAAGGGCTTTTTTCTTCAAATGCCTTTGAGGCAAAATTTTATTTAGTCACCCAAAAAGGAAGCCCTTTGCACTATTTATCACAGGCTGATACTGCATGATTTGTAACTCACTTACAAAATTTTAATTTAGTATGATTAGCTGTGCATCATTAAACAACAGTCTTTCATAAAGAATGCTGTAAAATACTGACAGAATCAAGATACTGAATATTTTAAATAAGCTACAGTCATTCACGGCTGTCGAAGCTGGATAATACATAAAATAGAGTGTTTGAATTTGTGCTTTCAATATGAGGTGTTTTTAAATGCAAGGCAAAAAAAAAACATTAAATTGTTTATATTCTTTTTTAATCATGAAATGTCCTGCGACTTGGTGTATTTTGCAGTTCAGAAAAAAATGATAAAGGTATGTTAGCTGGAAATTTAGAAACATAATGTCTTGCATGTACTTTAAGAAGAAAAACAGCTAGGCAATTCTTTAAGACATTTATTTGTTGGAAGACTGTACCACGCTTTTCCCTTCTGTTCTGGGACTGCCTCTGTAATTGGCAGAATGGGACCATCTTGATAATGGAAGTGTAAAGGTGTAACGAGAGTGTTAATTGATGCTTCTTAATCACTTTTAGGTATTAAGTCATGATGCAAGAATCCGCGACCGAGACAATAAGCAACAGTTCAATGAATCAAAATGGAATGAGCACTCTAAGCAGCCAATTAGATGCTGGCAGCAGAGATGGAAGATCAAGTGGTGACACCAGTGGTGAAGTAAGCACAGTAGAACTGCTGCATCTGCAACAACAGCAGGTAAGTTTTGTTTTTCCTAAGACGTTCTTATTTCGTTTTCATCACACCTTTCACATTATCTGATGCAAAAGCTATTTTCTAGGACAGTAAAATATATTCTGAAACGCTTTTTAGTGATTTTAATCTTTTAGTGTTGAAAACAAATTTCATATGAATTATTCTCCATTTATGCAGACATTCTTGTGCCTGAGTGTATTGGATTTTAATGATGTGATAGAATAATAATGCATTTTTTTGCTGATAAATATCTACCTACTTAATTTTAAATAAAGTAATGCTAATCAGCTTTATTATTTATAAGTCTTCAGTTTTTGTCTTGGGCACTTCAGATGTAATATGTTATTTTCCACCAGAGGGCCACATTATTTGATTTCGCACCTACTTGTAACAAACTGAACGTGTTTGTTATGAAGGATGAGACTCTAGACTCGAGAACATTGACTTGATTTTAAATTGATGAGCTGGGTTGATTTTAACCCTGGGTTCTGCGAAGCGGGAAGATGGACAAGTGCAAAATGCACTTGCTAGTCTAAGTTTCAGGCCTAGGGTAGTTTAACCCTTGGATATCATTTAGAATCCACCCGTCCCCTTCCCGCCTATTCTGGGCAGGAAAGGGTTGCAGGACAATTATCATCTGGGCCAACCTGCAATTAAGCAAAGGGGATGGGAGTTTTGTGAGGGTCTCTCAGGAAAGAGGGAAGTGAGTCTGAGGGGAAGGCCACGACTTTCCTCATAGGTCTTGAGGAAAACTTCTGTTTCTATTGACCCCACAAAGGAAATTCTTGGACGTAATCTTTTAGGGTCTCTTTTGTCCACGGAACAGCTTTTGAGTTGTTTTAGCCTAGCAGGAAAGCCATTGCGGCCTTCCTCACTCAGATCCCTCATTGAAATTCAATCAAGGTACTTTTGACATATTACGACCATCACTTTCAAAAATTCATCAGATCCCCTCCTGCTTTAGGTGGGCACTTTAACCGCCTATGGAACCCTGCAAGTTAAAATCGGAAATTATGGGGAAGGTTGAGTTCAAAGTGAGTAAGTAATCGACTCGATTTTAATTCGCTGAATTCCACTGGGTTAGCAGGGTTAAAATCAATCCCAGCATGTTCTATGATAGCTGTAAAAAAAAAAAGTCCATTGCTTTAATCCATTTTTGAAAACTAAACAAAGTTATTATTCAAAGTAAACAATTGCAGAAACTAGCTGTTTAAGTCTTGAGCTATTTATGCACAGTGGTTCCCTATTATTACGTTTTATTACCCTCATTAAGTTTTTCAAAAAGTATAATTTAAGGGAAAATACAACACAATATTGCCATCAAAGCAGCATGAAGCAACATGTATGAAGTATTTTTCTTTGCAATATGGTTGATTCTAGATCCAGAATAAACAATAAATGATAATACCTGGTAATACATGGCCTCTGGGGAGAAACAGTAGTAAATTATTGGTGCTAGAATGCTAGGAACATGTTGCAACCCTTTGTTGAGATATAAAAAGCAATTGCTTGAAATATAATTCTTAATAGGTTCATTAAGAGAAAAAATAACTTAAATGTTTATTTCCATAGTAGGTAATCCCATCCTTATGGTACAGTCTTGACTGGATAAACATATGCTTGGTTCAAACCTACCCATTGTTCTATTTTTTATTCACTGTTTATGTAGAGATCGAGATGAAAATGCTATGTATTTTGGCGTATTCTTCATACCTTTTATCAGGTTTTAATTGACTCTAATTTGAAACTGAGTTGTAACAGACATATGTAATCGATCAGATTAGGTTGGGTTAAGTTGGACTTAGTAGAACATATTGGAAATTTAGCTGATACTTTTCCCATATAATGTTTCTGTAGTGATAATCAATTACCGTTATAAAGATCTTAATTCAATCTGCATATTCATACCTGTTAAGCTGACAATTTGAAGTATAAATGTTTTGTAATTATTTTTTTCTAAGATTCCAAAGTATTTGTCTATAATTTATTAAAAAATGAGATATCATTAATATTGCTCATGTATTTTGGCCTTACTGTATTTTTACACACTGCTTTTCATTTTGAAATGCTTATTTACTCTTTCAGTTCTGGCCACTGTGCTGCTAAAAAAGGGCATTTGGCATTGAAAAGGATTTGTTTATAGAAATAACACATCCTTAAAGGAACTGATTCAATTTACCACATTGTGCTTCTATGAGAAGAGATCTAGGGGACATGACTCACAGCTAAAGTGAGGGTATACACTTAAAACTAACTGGTTAATATTTAGACTTGTTAATGTACAAAAACGAGTGCCTCCTTTTGAATATGGACAAGTAATTGATTTGACAGGTGTAGATGAATACCACCTTGGCACAAGAGCATGAAAAGGATGTAAATGTTATGTGTACATTCTGAATGTAAAGGTGACACAATAATTGGGTGAGCTAGATGGCTGGATGACCTTTTTTGACTTCTACGATTTGATGAACTAGTTGGTTTTGAAAAAAAATGTCTAATGTATAAACCTGATAGGACAATCACAGTACCCAAATTCAAGCTCTTTCACCTATTAATCTAATTACAACCATTCCAGAGAATTAGACAACCTTTAATTCAAATCAAATATCATTCCTATTTGGTTACAATCTAGAAGAGTGAAAGAGAAGAGTATCCACTCATTTGAAAGGTTAGTGCTATTGAAAAAGGAAAGAAGTACATTTGTGTCACTTGGAGATAATTTGGCATATGATGTGAAGGTATTAGCCTTAATGCCTGAAAGAAAACTGTCAGTAAGTAATGGGAAAAACTCTATTGCAAGGAAAACAATGAAACCTTTACTTAATGCACTTTCCTTGTTTCATCTCTTAAGCGTTTCAAAATGCCACTTTGTCAGCAGATTTATGTAGCTTTCCTGGAGGTTGGGGAGATGCACAGCTATAACATGAAACACAGCCAGTTTTGATGAGCTTGCACATGCGTGTTACCTGAATTAGTTGTTGTAAAATATTTACAGAGCAGTCTGGAATCACTTTGAACCAAAGTATTTGTGTTCACATATGAACAGTGATCACGACCTTGAGAAAATAATATAAAGGACCCTGGTTATCAGTTTAGACAGCTAGGTTAAAACGGAAAAGTATTTCCTTTTTAATGCCCTTCACATGGCACCTACACCCACCACTTGAGAGGCATTCAACATTCTGACAAGACCACTCTTTTGCATTGTTCATACTTGAGAAGAAACTTGTATCTGCTTTACTTCAGCCTAAAACCCTTTAGATCTTATTTCTTTTCTTTCTGCTCTTTATAAGATGCAAATAATACAATTGTGTATTTGCGAATCTTAAATGTGGTTGGGACTCTCCCCAGTACTCGAATTTTAAACATTAAATGTGACAACAGCAACAACTTATAAATACTTAACATTCCCATCTTATTACACAAATTACTTACTTGGGAACTAATTTTACAAAGTCGTGAAAATGTTTTTCCTTCAAATGGATATTTTGCAGCATTCAAAATGCGATTTTGTGTTGCTGAAAATAAACTGCCTTCTTTGTGAAAGTGAAAAAGAATCTTATCCAAACTATCTGAGAAGCCATCAAAATAATTCCTGAAAAATATACAGATAGACAATAATGCCAAAAAAGACCAGCTGGTAATCAAACCTATCCCATTGATTTGTCATTCTTTATGCCTCATATCACGAGACTACATATTTTTCCAGTTGCCATGTAATAGTGACAAGCCAAATCAAAAATCCCAGGCCAATTTTAGGGGTAAAAATATGAAAAAATACCTTCACAAGCTTTCCAGGCAATCAATACTGATCTAGAAGGCCATGTTGACCATAACATTTGGTACCTACCTCTTGTATAATGCAGTCACTGTCCCAGTTAGGCATTGATCCATTTCTCTCTTCAAGACAGATACAGTAAGCACCGTAGCCTCTAGACAGCACAGGCGCATGGCTGTTTCTTGTATGTTCCAGATATTGCAATAAACCAGTCAAGCACAACAAAGGAAAACCAAAAAGAACATTAGCCAGCAACGTTTCTTTTGTTAAAGCCAGAGGAGCACACCATTTTCTGTCATCTGTTGGACCTGTCTGGCTGATACAGGGAAGAGTGTGCATGGCACACTCTAAATGTTGATGGATACCTGTTGGACTTTATTTGCGTATTAGATTTGCACGTCTGCGTATCACCTAATACACAGGGGCACTCCAATCACTTAGTGGTAAGCCCCAAGGAAGCTAGGAATGGCCACATTGCAGCAAAGAAAGGCAGGGAGTCACACACCACCACCAACCCCCCCCCCCCCATTATTTACGGGTGCCTGGACCCTGTTTCAACTAGTCTTCAGCATCTCCACCAATGAATAAACCGTCATAACATTTTAACTACATGCTGATAGTCCCAAAGTTTTGTCATCAAACAGAAATTTAGAGCAATAATCAAGACTGTGTGATAGGACGTGATGTTACAGCCTCACGTTAAAAATGAACTTCTTGTAACATACCTGTTGAACTGCTGAAATGGCTGTGACTTTGAGGGAACAAACCAGGTCATTATAAATGGATATTTTTTGTCTTTGTGTAATATCTACGTGGAGGTCAATTTGAAAATTATGCTTGATCTCTTTCTGTTTCACATCTTCATTAATGATCTGATTGGTATCAGCAAAAGTAACATTGTTCTCTTTGCTGATGAAGCCACCCTCTAGAGAGTAGTTTAGTTCTCATCTGAAATCGAGTAGCATCTGAATCACTGCAGGTGGATGTAGACAAAATTAGACAGTGGCTGGATAAATGGTGTGTATCTTCAGTGCTGACAAGATCCAAGTAATAGCTCTATCAAGAAAGATTGACCATAATGTTGCCTATCCATCTATACTGTGTGGGATAGCAACCTCTCTTCAGTTATAAAAATTCACCTGCTTGAAATTGCAATTACACTGGATCTACAAGAGCTAAAAAGAAGCAGGTAGCTGGAAAAAAAAGTAGCATTACGGTTTTAATCGTGAGCCCTGTTTGTCACTGTTGGCAACTCAAAAGTTCAGTGATTCTATATGCACCAGATGACGGTATATGGTAACCCAACCCCCCCCCCCCTTCCTTTTGAAGGCGATAGATTTAGACTATGGGCTTGGTCAACATGGTCAATCCTTGTCAGTTAACTGTCTCCAAAGCTGAAGAGATATGCCCCCCCACCCCACCCCCGCCGAGTGGTTCCTCCAGCGTAACTCCAGCATAACTCCCTACTTTCGGGGAGCTTGCGGCCCAACCCCGCTGGAGTGAAGGGGGGCAATAGGTGCCCCCCACAAGGTCCCCTTGGGCATTGCCACCTTGGCAGCACCGGCCTGTGCCACCGGCACTGCCCAACACGGAAAGTGCCAATGCCCAGGGAGCACCTAGCCACTGCCCATCAGCCATGGGGCTGTGCCAAGGGGGCGGGCTGGGAGGGGTTTGGGGGATCAGCCTGCTGTGGGGGCTGGGAAGGGGGGGGGGGGGCGGCGCTGGCACTGCAGGGGGGGCATTACTGTCGGGGAGGGGCAATCAGGGTAGTGGGTGGACTGGAGATCAGGGTGGGCTGGGATGGGGGAGGGTTCGGGGCTGGTCCGGCAATGGTTGGGGTGCCAGCAATTGGGTTGTGGGGGTCGCACGGCTGGCTTTGTGGGGATCACGAAGCTGGCCAGTAATCAGTAGGCTGGCCGACCGGGGCCACTGCGCACGTGCTGATCTCAGTGCTGACAGAGTGGCGCATGTGCAGTGCCCCGCTCAATGCTATGCTGTCGGCCTCTCCAGCGGGAATAGGCTCTGCCCACTGATTTATAAATATATACACGCTAGTGACCTCTATAATGCACAGAGTGTGGGAGATTCTTCTCTGAACTCCCATTGAAAAAAAAAGCGTGAATTACTCCAGTTTTCACATGAATTCGACACTTAGAATTTTTTTGGTAGTATTCCGGCCATGGTCTTTCGTGAAATTACGACTGTGTAGACACCTCAAAATTGCTTGTGTTTTAGGCAAACCTCAATGTTTTCACCAGGGACAGACAAGCTGTGTCATGTGCAATTAACCTCCTTGTCTTGAAATTCTATGCAGTGAGTTACATTTTAACACTGCTCCACTTTCATTCCAGTGGAAAATAGTTGCACCTGCTGTGATGGTAGGATGGGTATTCACATGAGCAGTCCCTTGATGAGCTCATTGGCATATACACTGGAGTAGTAACTCAGAAAATGAGTGTAATTCGCTGGGGTGCATGGAAATTGGAGAGTAGCTTTGGAAACGCTAGTTCCAGTTGAGGATTTCAACAACTACAGCTGCAGGTAAGTAAGGAACACTGTTTTGCTCACTTTGACTATTAGTCAGCTTGGCTGCTTGTGTCAGCAATGTTTTTGTGCCACATTTCAAGAATGTTTAACTCCGGATCAGTTGGCACACGGAAAGCTAAGGTATAACACGGAGCCAAAGAAGAAGATGTCACAATTTTTCATGCATGAAGCTCTTAAAAGAAATAGTGCAAAGACAGTGTACTGGGCATCCATGAACATAAACCTTCCTTCCAAAGATATTACCTGTGGCATAAGGAGGGAGGTGGCACAAGCACCGAGTGTCAACTGCTTTATCTCCAGAATTGCAGATCAGTGCCACTCAATGCTTAAGAACTGATCAGAGCAGTCAAAGTTACAAAAATGTCTCACACATTTCTTTTTCCCTGAACACCAGCACTCTTCGCACACTAAAAGATTGTCCAAGTAATCATTCAGAATGCATTCCGATTAGAGGTGCTGGTGGGGCAGTAGGCCACGATCTTGCATTCTTGATTCTAGCCACACTAACAGCAATTACTGGCTTGCATGGCTCAAAAACCTCAACAGAATAACATTAAATCTCTTCTGTTCTCCCATCATACAAGGCACACACTTCTGGGTTGCTGGCCTTCATCTAATTCACTCATTTTTGTTGCAAGATAAAAATTAAGCGGTAGGCCACGAAATAGAAAAAGCTGCACTTATCAAGGGAGAAGTTGAGGCTGGAGGCAAGTTGGGGGAAATTTTAGCCAAACAGGTGAGTGGATTTCGGAGCAAACTAAAAGAATTGGAATTTCTGGCAGCAACCCATTGACTTTCAGCTTTAATTTCAGTGCATTTGGCTACATGGCGGATATCCCCTCGGAGAGGTGTTTCCAATCAACAAAAGGCAATTGGCAGCGGTTTTGTGTTTTTTCTTTGAAATTGAATGCTGAGGGTTTTCCAGATTTCCTGGAACTCATCAGTGAAAGCAAAGTGAGAGGACAATAGGGATTGATGGGCTGAACCAACAGCGGTCAAAAGATCCTCCAAGTACACAGGCTACACAACTACCTTCCTACGTGGAGTTACGGGGATAGGGCCTGGGTGGGACTGTTGTCAGTGCAGACTCGAAGTGCTGAATGGCCTCCTGCACTGTCGGAATTCTGTGATTCTACGATTCCTCCCTAAGTGAAAGAACTTTGCTCACAGCACTTGTTCTGAGATTGTACTTTTGCTATCTTGGAGGTTATTTCCAATACTTTGGAGATACCTGGAGTTGTGTGTGTCTTGTCTACACTTGGCATCCGTGAAACAGCAGTGCAGCATGGATGCAGCTTTACCTTTTGGGCTTTAGATAAGGACCAAGGTGAGCAGCAGGAATAACTGTAGCCTTCTCTTCAGCCTACTGCTTCATAAGTGTTCAGCATAGGGATGCAACTTGCAGGAGGCAATGCCCCTAACACTGGGTTTAGTCAGAGGACCAGCTTCCTGAACATATCCAAGCACATTTGCAGCCTCCTGTCAAGTGGAGCAGGTGGGCACGCATTATCAGTTGTTGCAAAATATGTCATTGCCCTTAATTTATTTGCCTCTTACTCCATCCAGGGACCTGCAGGAGATAGTTGCAGAACCTTGCAATCTATTGTGCACTAATGCATCAAACAGGTGACCAATACCATGCATGGACCTGAAATTATGCACAGTTTGCAACCAACAAGACCAGTCAGAATGACTGTGTGACTCTGACTGGCATCCACAGATCTAGCGAGTCATGGACAGTGTATATGTGGTAGCCAGATCACCCTGGAGTCTTTGTTAATCACAAAGACTTCAATGAAACCCCATAAAGATCATCTTCCATGTTTATGCAAGATTTCTATGGAGATGCCATGGTGATGCTTTGATCCTGTAGCAGTCAAAGATGCTCAGGAGAGATTCAATCAAAACCAACTGAACATTTAACTATCATTGAACATACAGTCAGGATACTGAAAATATGCTTCCAGTGGCTGACCAGTGGGGCACCCATCAGTATGCAGTAGTCTAGCTATTGCAGAATGATAGAGGTGTGCTGAGCCTTGCACAGCATAATGCAACAGCAAGAACTGCAGCTCCAGGAAGAGGTCAATGCTGAACACACTGGGGGAGGGTATTTTCCCATCCCGCCTGCCACACGATTCCCATGGCAGGCGGGAGGGCGGACCATGCAAAGGTCCGTTGACCTGGGGCGGGATTTTCCAGTTTTGGGGCGAGCACAGCTGGAAAATCCTACCCACCATCTCCTCAGAGGAAAAGGAGAAGCAAGACGTAGCTGGACAACAATCAGGGCATTGATTCAGTGAAGGCCACAGTGGTGGCACGCATGGGTGCCTAGGTTTGGCTTAATTTTGGCATGCTTCAGTTAGGGTGAAGGAGTGAACTCACCTGGCTGTCAAAATCTGGTCTCCCATTCCCCCAATAAAAAAACTAAACTACAATCAACAAAGCATTGCTGTATAAACACCCATTGTTCATTTTTACAAGTGGAAGTTACTTGCCAGGGAGCAGACAAAAATGGACAATACAGAAAATGGTGCAAACAAACCGCTTTAATCTTACAGAAAAATGAAGCAGAAACTTAAACAGTCTACCAATGTGTTAACTGTTCATGTGCCCACCATTATGCAACTCCAATTATTTACTATAATAAAAGCAATGCTGTAAATCTGAAATAAAAACAGAAAATGCTGAAAAAAAGGTTCTGCTGAAGAGTCTTATAGGACTTGACGCTAATTCTCAGCAGGATCCCCACCCCCTGCGGCATGTTTTGCAACAGCAGAGGCAAGCAGAATCTTCCGGTCCCACCATTGTTGTTTGCACCCATCACTGCCAGGGAACCTGCACCAGGGTTTGCCATTGGCAGGATCTTCGTAGAATCATAGAAACCCTATAGTGCAGAAAGAGGCCATTTGGCCCATCGAGTCTGCACCGACCACAATCCCACCCAGGCCCTACCCCATATGCATACATATTTACCCGCTAATCCCTCTAACCTACGCATCTCAGGACACTAAGGGGCAATTTTTAGCATGGCCAATCGACCTAACCCGCACATCTTTGGACTGTGGGAGGAAACCAGAGCACCCGGAGGAAACTCACACAGACACGAGGAGAACGTGCAAACTCCACACAGACAGTGACCCAAGCCGGGAATCGAACCCGGGTCCTGGAGCTGTGAAGCAGCAGTGCTAACCACTGTGCTACCGTGCTGCCCACATCTTCTGGAAGATCCCACTGACGGGAATGGCTGGAAAATTCCACCCTATGTTTCACTCTCCCCAGATGTTGCCAGGCCTGCTGAGATTTTCCAGCATTATCTGTTTTAATTACAATTCTTTATTTTTCCTTTCTCTACTACTTCTAGGTGTTGCAGCCCTGTGCTTTCACCAGAGGTAGATGCTGACTGTTTATAACCCTCTTCCCTGAGGTGCTCCTGGCTGATGTCTTCTGGGTTTTGGAGCCTTTGAGGGCCCCGACAAAGACAGCCCATCAGAACAAGAGCCAAAAGGTGGGGCGTGACTAACTGACTGGGGCAGACAGTGGAAGTGCTTTGAGCAGAGTCCTCATTTCCATGTCCCTTTTCTCCATCTTCACTCTTGTGCCTTGCCTGGACTTCTGTGCTAACATTAAGCTGGAGAACACTTTGCTCCACATCAGTGAAGTGAAAAACCAAGACTAGGGGTGGAACATGGAAAGGTCCGTTGACCTCGGGTGGGATTTTACGGTTTCGGGAGCAGTGAGGCTGTAAAATCCTGTCCAAGGACCATGTATGAGGTCTGGGTCTGATGACCCTAAAGCAATGGACAGCCTTCTCCTGACCCACTCCCCTTTCTCTCCATTCCTTTGGTTTTCTTGGTTCTGTGGGATCATCCAGTGCCACATCCTCATGAACACCATCTAATTGCCCTCAGCTGAAAGTATCTAAGCTGGTATGTGGGGGTGAGAAAGCAGGTGATCCGGTGTATAATACTGAGAGTTGGGGCAAGGGAACACAGGGCGAGGTCATGCTTGAAGGGACTCCAAGGTGTCCTCGCCTTCATTAAATTTTCTTCATCATAATTATAACATATTGTACAGAAAACCAAGGAGAGGCAGATAAAGAGAGAGGGCCCTTCAGCCATTTTTATCTTGACAGCTGCAGAGGAGTGGTGCTGCAAATAAACTGTATCTCAGTGTTCTTGGCCTTCCAAAATGGGTATCCCGTTACTTAGTGAGAGAACCGACTATTACAGAACCAGATTTCAATGTCATTTCCACCATTGTATCATCTGTAAACTGTTAAAACTTTGTTGGCTACTTCTTCAGGAAAGCTGTGCCTCTTTCAATATAATCAGCACCAAAACCTCTGTAATCTGATTGATGTCTGTTAAGTCAGCTGGCTTGCTTGACTGGACGTGACCTGTGGTGGTCAGCAGGAAAGTGGGATTATAAATCATACCCCACTAATGTTGATTTTGCATCCTTGTTACACCATAAGCTAAAAATACATCTGGCAACAAGGTGAAAAAAAATTGTATAAAAGTGCAGTATATTTCATAGTGGTTTTCTTTCGTGTGGATGAACAAAGACTCTAAATATTTTGGCGCAAATTTTCCAGTCCTGCCTGCTGTGGGATTCTTCACGCGTGGAATGGACAATTTGATGGACCATTTAAAGGTCTTTTGATCATGAGCAGGAATTTCCGATTTCGAGGTTGGTGAAACCGGGAAATCCCGCTCTGTGTTTTATATTGTGCGATTTAGAATGTTTATATTTGAGCAATTTTTCCAAGGGAAAGTAAACCAGTAATTAGAATCTGATGTGGTGTGTATGAATATGAAATTTATTTTCTGAAGATTATATTGGTTGCTAAGGAATATATTTAGATACCATCAGGGAGGTCCCACGGTAATGTTTCAGGTGCTTGGCACATTAATGACATGCACATGAAACAACTGTGGATATTAACGTAGTCCCCTTGGGGACTGCAGCACACCTGCACCTAAGGGAACTGCACCTATACCTGAATTGGCTGATGTCAGCACACTCTGTTTGGGTTCCGACAGAACCATTCAACAGCAGAGATCACTGCAGAATTGATTCTGACATGAATGAGTGCCAAGAAGAGTGGAGAGCAGCTGTTTTGACATCAAGCCAATGTTCAACCTGAGCATCCCACCAAGGAGCCTTGGCAAAGCTGAAGTCAATGAGGGTCAAAGGGAAACCTGTCCAAGAAGATGGTTGTAGCTGATGGAGACCAATTATCACAGCCAGAAGACATAATTGCATGGGCTCAGCTACAGTCCCAATTTTCATCCCATTGATTTCCTCGCTAACTTTCATAGGCCTGTGTTACAATCTTCAAAAATGCTGTTTAAATTCTGCTGGGAAAGACTGTAGGGTTTTGCATAATATTATTTTGATTCCAGAGAACATTTAAAATAGTATGGAAGCAAAACATTAATTTATTGTAAGGTATCTGCCGAACATCCCAACAACCATCCCTTCCCCCTGCAATTAAGAAGGAGTTGTTGAATATTGGTTGGTATTCGTCTACTGGAAAGGAAAAATAATTTTTTATTCCTTCATGGGATTTTGGTGTCACCGGCAATAGTTCCAAGTTAGGAAGGTGGTGTTCCCATGAATCCTTGTACTTCAAGGTCGTAGATGTTTTGGGTTTGAAACTTGAGATTATGTGTACAACAATAACCAAGGCCGGAGTTTTCTGGCTCATCCTGCTGGTGGGATTTGGGTCCTGCCAATGGTGACCACCTTCCCCCCCCCCATGGTAAGTACCCTGGCTATGAATGGTTCGAGCCATGGAATAAGCCATTGACATCAGTAGGGCTAAAGGATCCTGCCACCAGTCAATGATGGGCCACCTCTGCCACTGCAAAATATTCTACTGGGGCAAAAAATTCCACCCCAAGTGAGCAGCATAAGGCGTTATTCTGGATAGAAGTATAGTGTATAATCTTGTAGAAGGGCCAAGGATCTAGGCCATTGACTGGAGAGGCGACAAGATCCCGCGTTGGCTATTTTCGAGAAACCACCCAGTTTTCATTCCCGCTAAATTTAAATTGTCTACCCCTTGTCTTGTTGAGGATGTGACGTTATAAGTCGATGGTGGAAAGCCTTATACCTGGACTTCTCGAAGTATTTGACAGGCCACTAGTTCAGAGTTCAACACATTACTGTTTTTAATTTACATCAACAATTTGAACTCAGAAACCCAAAACAAATCACTTCAGCAATCAACATACCAAGTAGAATGCTAAATTATGTACTCAAATGGGACAGATTGGATCTCATTGGGTCAATGTTCCATGTCCAAAAGATACTGCAGAGATGCTGATACAATATTGCTTCAGGCGATTTTTCAGGCAACCCTGGCAACAGCCTAAATCAATTGTAAGGCTTCTCACATCTGCGAATTAATGGCATACATTTATTTTTACCTCCTATTAAATTTGATATTGCAGAGTGGACAGGAGGCAGACTTTCTCCACCCGACATTCTTCAGCAGTCGCTGAAGACCACTATATCCACCTGTACCAGGTAAGGTTTTATAGAAATGTTTTTAAAAACCATCGCTGTGGAGCCAGGAGAAGAAATGGTTCACCATCTCCATAGTGCTCCAACTGACCCCTTATCTCCCGATTCTATGGCACATTCATGTTGATGAATGGAGCATAAGCTCTGGAAGTTAATCAATTAATATTAATGAAGTCTTGGGTTTGGGTTATCTGTTCCAAGCATGTGTTGTGACTGCATCACCAACATCCTTTCTCAGAACCAGGCACTGACAAATTTATACTCCTACAAGTCAGAGGAAGACATGCTAAAACTCTACAAGAACTGTATCTGATTCTGGTTACCAAGTCACTAGAGAGACATTCAATTCTTGATGGTTTTCAAAGAGAAACCACACAGTTGACCTACAGGGTCAAAGGTAAGAGACCTGAGCCATGAAGAAAGATTAAAGATTTTTCTACACTCCATCTTTACATGCCAGCCATGGCACAAGGCTCAACTAGGTTTATTGAGGCATCCTGTCTTTTGCATGCACGTGGGTGCAAAGAGAGTCAGACAGTAAGTAGGCAATGTTTTTTCCACTACTTATACTATTTACATTCCTGGCACTGTGGCACAGTGGTTAGCACTGCTGCCTCACAGCGCCAAGGAACCAGGTTCGATTCCCGTCTTGGGTCACTATGTGCGGAGTCTGCACGCTCTCCCTGTGTCTGCACGGGCTTCCTCCGGGTGCTCTGGTTTCCTCCCACAGTCCGAAAGACATGCTGGATAGGTGCATTGGCCGTGCTAAATTCTCCCTCTGTGTACCCGAACAGGCGCCAGAGTGTGACGAGTAGGGGATTTTCACAGCAACCTCATTGCAGTATTAATGCAAGCCTACTTTTGATACTAAAATAAACTTTAAAACATTGAGTACTGTTACAATAGTTTTGGGAAGTCCCAAGGACTCGTAATGGATTGAGGAGACCTGATCCATTAGATCTTCATCTCCATTTCCTGTTTGTCATAGGAATTGAATGTTCCCCAAAGACAGTTAAGCTGAAAGTCTGTCATATTGCATGCAGTTTCAAATACCCTGTCTTCAAACATCATTGACAAATAGCAGCAAGGATATTTTTAACAATAGTTTTTAAGATTCTCAGAGTTGAGTTTCCATGTATTGCTAGAATGGCTGCCTAATGAAAGCCTCAGCAAGTGCTCCAGATTGTGCTGTACACACAGAGCTAGTGTAAATCCCCAAAACCAACAAATCTTATGATTCCCTCTCCCACCAAATAGGTTGTGCACATGTTGAATAGGTTTCTGGCAAAAGCACCGATTGCCATGCTTTGTAATTCTCAGAAAGAACAGCCAGATAAATGCCTGCTTCAAACAGATTTAATGGTTATATCGTTTGGTATAGATGATCACCAACTCCATGAAGCTTGGTAATTGACGTACTGCTGGGTTTTTTGAAGGTGTTACCAGCATCACATGACTGGTCACGTTTGAGTATTGTGGTTATAGAGAAGATTGGTAGGTGAGTATTCTGTTTGATAAGGAGGAAGATTCAAGGATCGCAGGTTTTAGTTTGTTGTGGCATATTGAAACAATTATATCTAACTCCTTGAAAACATACAATATTTTGGCTTCAACCTCTTTCTGCAGTAGTGAATTCCACAGGCTGACCACTCTCTGGATGAAGAAATTTCTCCTCATCTGAGTCCTAAAAGGTTTACCCAATATCCTTAGACTATGAATACTGGTTCTGCGTTATTGCTCTGTGCTTGTTCGTGTTTGATGAACCAAATTGACATTTCCTATTCCATACTTCCATATGTGACCTAATTTTAGTGTCCAGCCATGCAGTGCTAAATACTTTCCCAGTATTTTGAAGTTTGGCTGAGGTAGGCATTCAGATTTGTAACACTGATGGGAAGTGTAGTGCTCTAAAGTTGCTACGCCATCGATCTCTTTATCCTGCTACATTTTTTAAACAAAGCGTACATGTAAAATGTTATTTCTTGACATGAATCATGTTGACATGGCTATGACAGTAAAATGGATAGCTTAGATTTTAGAAGCCCTCTGGAGATGGGCTGGGAGGCAGAAAGAAATGGTGGCAAAAGCTGTTGGGAGGGAAGCTCAACTTCTTTCCGCTAACGCAGCCTATTTCGAAAGTCAGGAATGGCAGCAGCTCAGATGCCCTCTGATCAGAGGCAGGCAACCAATTAAGGTAATTAACTGGCCTATTAACATGCATTTTACTGATATCAGGAACCTCTTCCCATTGCCTCGGGATACTGCAAAGTACATCAAGGTGATCTCCCAGCATCTTCATGACTTCCTTCCCAGTGACTTTGGTCACACATAGGGGCTCTAGGTGGCAATGGCCATACCTCCAACTTAGGCACTGCCACTGGTGGTGCGTCCCTCTGATTTATGGCACCTACCTGCCTGCTTACCCCCCCACAAATCCAAACCAGTTGTCTCCAGCCCTTTGAGAGACTCGACATGCAGGCACGCCCTCCTACTCAGAGCCTTGGCAGCAGACTCCTCTATCGGTGGCAGTGCTGGACTGCCAGTCCTCTGATTGGGCTGACAGCTTCGAGGGGCAGACTGCCACTCTTAATGGGACAGTGAGCTGGTGACTTCACTTAATTGGTCATCACTGGTAAAATTCCCACTGCAATCCTGTTGTTCGCCTGCATAAGCTTGAGATCTGCATTTGATCTTGGCAATGGGCCCGTTGTGACATGTTGGTAAAATTTCAGCCAGTGTTTCCGGAGAAAACTAGTTAGTAACTATGTGGAAACTGAGCATGTTGGAAATTCATATTGTCAATCTTTGTCATGCTTGTCTTTCTGTGGTCTGTCGCATCTCATTGAAGTTTAATTTTAGACATGTGAAGGTGACAAATTGTCTGCGAAGGACTGCTAAAATATATTGCTGTATTTGACAGTGGTATTGTATTCCTTTGCTTGCTCAACTAGTTTAGGAAAAGCTTTGATACATTCTGGAGTTTACAAGCAACAAATATTACAGGCTAACACATCTTTTTGGAAACATACTCTGACTGATATAATTATTTTCAAATATGGATCAGATCAATCAAGAAATCATAAGCAATCAACAAATTGATATATTGGGTGAAATCAATTTGAAATTTCACGCTCGTTGTCTTAACAGTGCAAAATAAAATTCTCATCACTAATTTCATCCTGAGATAAAACTGGCTAATCTAGATAATGGAATTAGAAAAAGCCGACTAAACGCATTTGAATTTTCATTTATAGTGAATGCAGAGAGATCTCTGCAATAAGCACATGTTCTTCTGTTTCCATTTTTGTTTCCCTTCAATGTAGGTATTAATGTTTTTCTTGCAGTAGGATTTTATTTAAAACCTGTTTAACATGTTGCCTACTCACAAATCCCTGTCTATAAAAGGTTACAGATTTTGGTCATGCCTTTCTGCCACATTCACCAGTATAAGTTGTTTATCATCATTTTCCATGTAATTTTACCACATCACTGCCACTGCAAACTCTAAACACTTGAAGGGAGTTTGGCAACTTGTATATATTAAAAACAAATTTACTCAATAACTGTCCATGAACAACACCACAGAATTTTAGTGTTTAGTGTAATCATGCCTTGACAGCTGCTGTATGTTAGTAGTTCCCATTATAAATGTGCACTGGGGAACTTATGGAAGTTGAAAAAAGTCCTCACAACTAGAAGATTTGTTTATATCGCATAGCAAGGACAGGATGTCTGACTTTAAAATGAGTGAATTGCTTCTGTGCACCCGAGATTATTATCTCTCTCTCTCTCTCCCCACCCACCCCCACCACCCCCCCGCCCAATTACCTTTAACCTCACCGTAACTTTCCACATGCAAAAATTTAGATGACTGGCCAGTAAATTTGGAAAATTGAGTATCATGAACTTCCATAGGAGAAGACAGTTTGATCATTATGGGGGGAATGGGGACAGCGAAGGGGGCAGTGAATCGGGAGAGAGTCCCAAAACAGCTGTTACACCGGTGGGATTCCCTCAATCAATTGTCCCCGGCCATCGCCAATAATGAATCCCCAATTGCAAAGATTGAATATGATTATCAGGCCTTTACACACCTGATAGCCCCACCACGTTAAATTATCCATTCACATCTGCGTGGGGGCTCGCTAACGTGAATCACAACCGGTCCCTCATGCTGTGAATCATGACAGGTCACCCATGACGTGTACCTGGCGATCAGAACCCTATGGAGGCGCTAAGGGTGAGTACAGCCCCCAGGAGGGAAGACGGTTATGCCACATTCTGACCCCAGAGGGAGAGGGGGGGTGGTTCTGCAGTCAGGCGAGGGCTGGAGTTCGGTGGGGGGAAAGAGTGGTGGAGTTCTGTTTTTGAGTTGGGTTGGGGGAGTGAGTGGGAATTCCATGGCCAGATTGGGGAATTCCGTGGCGGGGTTTGGATTAGGGAACGGGGGTCAGGGTGCCTTTTGGTGTGGAACCTGCCCCTTCCATTTTTAAAATTTAAAAATATGCCAGTGGCTTACCGTCCCCTTTACCTATCTGAGGTGACACTTCGCCATAAAATTCCACCCGAGATGTGGGGAAACTGAGTTTGGAATTTCAGTAGTCGTTCGTTCAATATCTCTAATGATTTTAGTCAGCATTCGCCAGAAGTAATCTGGGATCACAGGGCAAACTTCTGCCAAGTCTACATTTTCTTTCTCAGAAATAAACCAATATTTGTTCGACAGAAAATATTTCATTTTGTATATCCCCTGCCTAGTTTTATATAAGAAAACTGCTTAACTTGTATATCATGTAGGTATATGAACTAAAGAGCTGAATTTGAAGTAATGAACATTTCTGTATTGTTTGAAATAATTTAATGCAAATTAATGTTACATTTCATAATAATGTTGGGGAGATTTATCACTATGGATTCAGCAGTGGCAGACTCATAAAGGTCCAACTGCACCTCATGGCACAGGTATGTAGGGACGGTAACTTCCTGGTATTTTCTGAAGTGCCCTCAATTGAATACTTTTCCAGCATTCTATAGCAATGGATGTGCCATGTTTCAGATTTGTCAAGGCCAGAATGGACAGGTTATTCATTGCAACAGCACAAAATAGAAGCTACTTTGCATTAAAAGGGTATTTGCATTTTATGTGCCTCAAAGATTATTTTTGCCATTGTCTGAAAGAGTGGCAGAGGAGCGTACAAGGTCACTCGGAGAGCGTTAGATGTAATGTTCTGCAGGGTGGAGCAAAAGAGAGTTGCCACCTTTGGTTTGGAGGAACACAGGGGAGCTAATGGGTTACATGGGAAAAAAGGGTGGAGCAGGTGCTTTGGAAGGCCTATGGTCAGATGTGCATGGTGTTTAACCCCTTGAAGAACTTTGTCGTGCCAAGTGTAGGTGTCAATGGAAGAGAAAGAAGAACTTGACCATCCTCTGTAGCCAAGTTCCAGGAATGAAGTTTTTGAGGACCAGCATGCAGATGAATGCTGTTTGTGTTGCACTACCATTTTATTGTGTCCTTTGAGAATTCTTGAAATAGCTGGTAAGGTGTGGCAGCTGGCCCGCGATCCGAATCTGCAATGCCCTTTGATCGCTTCAGGAAACTAGAGTTCATCATCAGCACAGATCCGAAGCTCAATTGAGAGTATGATACACAGGGTGGCACGGTAGCACAGTGGTTAGCACTGTTGCTTCACAGCTCCAGGGACCTGGGTTCGATTCCTGGCTTGGGTCACTGTCTGTGTGGAGTTTGCACATTCTCCTCGTGTCTGCGTGGGTTTCCTCCGGGTGCTCCGGTTTCCTCCCACGGTCCAAAGATGTGCGGGTTAGGTTGATCGGCCATACTAAAATTGTCCCTTAGTGTCCCGAAATGCGTAGATTAGAGGGATTAGCGGGTAAAATATGTAGGGATATGGGGGTAGGGCCTGGGTGGGATTGTGGTCGGTGCAGACTCGATGGGCCAAATGGCCTCTTTCTGCACTATAGGGTTTCTATGATTCTATGAATTGTCGATGCTGTCTCGAATGTCATTACAAATGCTATTGAAATTTTGTGCTATAATGTCTGTGGAGTTGTATGGTTAAGACTCTGACACGGGGTTTTAACAGCATCATGATGTATGTGCACCTAACAATTGGAGCGTGCCATGATATATGCTGCTGCAGCAAATTCTGGGCCTGTGTATTGCTCCAAAGAGTAACAGTATTGTCGGAACAAGCAAAATATATAACTACTGAGTATTTGGAATTAGATTTGGAATTTGTGCAGAATTTCTTTACCCTGGGATGCATTTTTGCATCAGCTGATTAATTAGTGTGTAATTTTGGTGGACGAGACAAAGCACTTGATCATGATTTCTTGGTTGATTGAGAGTATGATACATGAATATATATGCCAGCTGGCTTTCAACTCTCAAGCAAAATGGTTCTCCAGTAAGAATTGTTGGAATTGATTTTATTTTATTTTTGATTTGATTTATTATTGTCACATGTATTAACATACATTGAAAAGTATTATTTCTTGCGCGCTATACAGAAAAAACATACCGCTCATAAAGAAGGAAACGAGAGAGTGCAGAATGTTACAGTCATAGCTAGGGTGTAGAGAAAGATCAACTTAATGCAAGGTAAGTCCATTCAAAAGTCTGACAGCAGCAGGGAAGAAGCTGTTATTGAGTCGGTTGGTACGTGTCCTCAAACTTTTGTATCTTTTTCCTGAAGGTGGAAGAGAGAATGTCTGGGGTGCGTGGGGTCTTTAATTATGCTGGCTGCTTTGCCAAGGCAGCAGCAAGTGTAGACAGAGTCAATGGATGGGAGGCTGGTTTGCGTGATGGATTGGGCTACATTTACGACCTTTTGTAGTATCTTGCGGTCTTGGGCAGAGCAGGAGCCATACCAAGCTGTGATACAACCAGAAAGAATGCTTTCTATGGTGCAGCTGTAAAAGTTGGTGAGAGTCGCAGCTGAAATGCCAAATTTCCTTAGTCATCTGAGGCGTTGGTGGGCTTTCTTAACTATAGTGTCGGCATGGAGGGACCGTGACAGGTTGTTGGTGATCTGGACACCTAAAAACTTGAAGCTCTCAACCCTTTTACTTCATCCCATTGATGTAGATAGGGGCATGTTCTCCTTTACGCTTCTGAAGTTGATGACAATCTCCTTCGTTTTGTTGACAATGAGGGAGAGATTAATGTCGCCGCACCAGTTCACAAGATTCTGTATCTCATTCCTGTAGTCTGTCTCGCCATTGTTTGAGATCTGATTCACTATGGTGGTGTCATCAGCAAACTTGAAAATCGAATTGGAGTGAAATTTGGCCGCACAGTCATTGGTGTATAAGGAGTATAGTAGAGGGCTGAGAAACAACCTTGTGGGGCACCAATGTTGAGGATGATCGTGGAGGAGGTGTTGTTGCCTATCCTTAATGATTGTGGTCTGTGAGTTAGGAAGTTCAGGATCCAGTCGCAGAGGGAGGTGCCGAGGTCCAGGCCACAGAGTTTGGAGATGAGTTTCATGGGAATAATACTGTTGAAGGCTGAGCTGTAGTCAATAAATATCAGTCTGACATAGGTGTCCTTGTTATCTAGGTGTTCCAGGGTTGAGAGCAGGGCCAAGGAAATGGCGTCGGCTGTGGACCTGTTGCAGCGGGAGGCAAACTGTCGTGGATCCAGGTAGTCCGGGAGGCTGGAATTGATTCCTGCCATGACTAACCTTTCGAAGCACTTCATCATGATGGATGTCAGAGCCACCGGCCGATAGTTATTAAGGCACGCTGCTTGGTTTTGCTTAGGTAACGGGATGATGGTCTTCTTCTTGAAGCAGATAGGGACCTCAGAGAGGTTGAAGATGTCTGTGAATACCTCCGCCAGCTGATCCGCGCAGGATCTGAGTGCACATCCGGGTACTCCATCCGGGCCAGTTGATTTTCTTGCTGCAGCTCTTTAGCTTATTTTTCACTCTTCCGGGTCAACTCCAGTTTCTCACCTTCTCTCTCAGAACTCTCACTCCTGATTTTACTTCCTCCGTAAAAACTGGGGATGGTATTTTTGAGGGCGATCATTTTTCCAACTCCCCAAAGCAACATTCCCAGTTCTTGCTCTGTTCCCACTCTCCAAACAGCACCATTACTTTGAATGCTCAGGCGGATGTGATTTTAGCATGCAATGGAGTGTGACTATCCAACTGCACAGACAAAATTAATGCAAGCCAGGGTCTGAATCTTCCTCTGGCATCAGAAAAACCTTACCTGTGCACTTTTGTGGCTTGCAAACTGCACACCCAACCCACACACCATTTTTGTCTTTTCAAACTAAGACAGTATCCCAATTTCCAACAGTGTTTAAAGGCTTCCCATACTTCACCCCTCACCCCTACCCAACTGCCATGCCAGCCCATGTCTCTTCAGGTTGCCTATTCCACTGTGCCTTATCATGTATCCTCCATGTCCTCTCTGATCACCATTGCCACTCCATGCCCCAGAATATTCCCCTCCCCACCCCATGTATCCTGGATAGCCACTACTTGCTTGGGTGGAATTTTATAAATCTTTAACTAATGTGTCAACGCAGACAGGGAAAGCAGTGTGTTGCCCGCCGCTCCACTGCTGGCTTTTCCTCCGATATTTTTTGATACAGTGAATAAAATATTCAGGATATAGGTTCCAAGATGTCATGCTGGTGGGGCAGGCTTTGAATGAACCCTCACCACCAGCAACCTTGGCTTTCAAGAGAAAAGGGTACCCTGATCTTAAAAAAAAAGGATGCCACCCCCACGGACAGGGAGATGAGCCCTCCCATCTTCACTCAAGGACATAGGGAAACACTTCCCTACCCCACCCCACCCACGGGCACAGGGACCTCACACAGACATATGGACCTCCCCAGTGGAAGCCCCCCTCACCGGCACTGTCCCCGTCAGTGGCTAAGCATTGTCCCTGCACTGTACTTTGTGCCAGGTTACTGCCCTGGCATAGCCTTCTCTGTAAGAAGTTTAACAACACCAGGTTAAAGTCCAACAGCCACACACCATAGCCTTCTCTCCCAGCGGACTGTACTTACTTATGTGCCCCTGGTGGGTTCTCTTCGCCAGACCTGTTATAAATCCCACTGATGTGATGTCACGTTGGTGGGGGAGAGGAGTGGGGAATTATCTAATGCGGGAGGCATAATAGAGCGAGGAAGTCCACTAATTAGCTGCAGATATATGGTAAGGGATTCCCGACCTTTCATGGTGGGACAATCAGAACAGAAGATCTCGCCAGTGTAGAAGCCATTTGGGGATACCCATTGGATTATCTGCCCTCAACAGCTTTCCTGCCTGCTGAAAGTGGGTGCAGAGAATCCCAACCTATGTATATTCCAGGAATATCGATGCAAAATATGTTATATTCCTTTAAAAAAAAATCTTTCAGTATCATATAAAAGCCTCCTTATCATTGATTATAAGTAAAAGTGCATCTGTGCTATGAAAACCAATCCAGTCTAATGATGACCATGAAACCAGTGTCGATCACTCTGACCTGGTCTGGCCTACATGTAATACCAGACCTATATGTGATTGACTCTTGAATACCCCCTCGAGGGCAGTGAGGGATGGCAATAAATGCTGGCCCAGCCATCAATGCCCACACCCCATGAAAGAACTCCAATTGCTTCATGGCTTCTCAAACTTGGCATGCTTTAATGGACCTCCAAAAATCTACACCACCAGATAGAACTGGTGTGTGGGAAGAAATCTGATTTTTTTCCTCCATTTAAGACGGGGAACACAACCTCAGCAGAGGCAGGTGCATAGTTTACAAAATTAGGCATTCCTAACCCACAAAAAGGTCAGAGGAAAATGGTGCTGGATCAGGAATGCAGAGGAAAATTTGTACACCTCAGCACCCAGAAATAAAATTGGCCCTCGGTCTTCAAACAATGTCAGAGTAAAGGTGGATAGTTGGCATGATTGTAAATCACGTATTTATTGTTTTCTATAACAATTAGGACTCGTATAGCTGGTGACTAACTCATGTAGCTGGAAACTAGCTTTGTGGAAAGGGTCAGAAGTCAGTAAAAAGCAATCCAGAATACTTTCACTCTGATGTGTTGGACTGGTGCAAGAACTTGTGGGCTTGATGTGGGACTGGCAGACCGATGCTTATGCTACGAGTTCCCATGCTTTTCTCTCTGACTTTTAGCAAAGACACTATCTTTCCAATGTTGGTTACATTTCTTATATTGCTAAGATAATTGCAGCATGAGCAAGCACTCTCTGCTAATAATATTAAGAGTCAAAATTAGATATAAAAACTTACCAAAAAAGTTCCCCGTGGAAGAAATGGTTGATATAAAGAATAATCCAGGTCCTTAACATATTGAAAACCTTAGCGAACAATAGAGGTATTCCAGTCTAGGATATTGATAAGAATTACGTAAGCATCTGTTTAAAGACAACGTTATGTTTTTAAAGATACAGTACATGTTGGTATTGGAATAAGATATTGGGCCTGATTTTACCATTTTGATTCTAAGTGCCGAATCTGGGCGTAGTACAGATCCGACCTCGAAATCCGTTTTCCAGCGCGCCCATATGCTTTCAGCCGGCTCCAGTCCGATCCGCGTTGTGAGCGGGGCTTAGCGCTGTCGGAATGATCGGAGCTCTGAACTGTGCATGCGCAGTTTGAAAGAAATTTGAAAAGGCGCACCCGGGCACTGGGCTGGAGTGCGCGGCTGTGGCGGTTTGTGCCTTCATTACAGCCAAATGTTTCTGAAAGATTGCTTCCTGCTGTGTATCCTGTGTCCAGCGTACCCAGGTGGAACAATTCGAATAGAACATCAGTAGTTCCCTTTGGAAGGCAGGTCTATGCCAGGCTGTATCTTGTTTTGCTGGTTCGACCTGATGGGTCCACTATCAATATCCGATACAAGGAGCCTAAAAAAATGATGATGCCAGTCGATGTTTCCCTTCTGCCAGAAGCTGAAAGGAAAGCAAGAATGTGCAAAACGTGTTCCCAAAAGAGCTAGAATGAAAGAGGAGCAATTTGAAGATGAATTTAAAGTTGACAATTATAGCAAATTCTGGAAGAAAATGTAGTCTTCAAAATGTTGGATTTTAGAAACAACCATCACTGGACTGCTTGACTGGTGTTGACATCAGTGGAACTTTGACAAATGCACATATTATTGTGATGTCATTAATAAGTTGTGTTTTTTATTTATGATCTAATCCATTTATTTTATTAAAATGTGCACGTCCACTCCGGGAGGAGCGATTCGTTCCTCCGGTGGGGAGGAGTGATCGCCCGCAGAGTGGCACCGGACACCCCTCCCCTCCCCCAGAGATCCATCCGACCCTCGTCCCTCTTCTCTCCCCCCCCGCCCCCCCCAGAGATCCATTCGATGCGCCTCCCTCCTCTCTCCCGCTTCCCCCCCCCCCCCCCACCAGAGATACATCTGAGCCCCCCCCCTAAGGATGATCTGGGTCAGAGAGCCGTTGCAGGCTCTGAACCCGCTTCGGAGGTTCCCCTGCAAAATAAAAATCAGCTTCGGATTTTTATTTTGCAGGTCGCTAAAAGCGCGAATCCGCATTTAAATCGTCGGGCCGCCCGAATCGGGTGTCGGTAAAGTTGCAATTTGCTCGGACGCGGGTGCAGATCGCGATAAAGGCCTCACACCCGATTTTATTGCGATTTCGCGCCCGAAAACAGGCGCAAATTGTTGGTAAAATCGGGCCCATTGTGTATGAAAACATTGAGGTCATTGACCGTCTGTTGAACGGAACTATTCTCTGAACAGTCCATTGCAAAGCAAAATCAGATATTATTTTTATTTATTTGTATTTATTTATTCGTCACAAGTAAGGCTTACATTAACGCTGCAATGAAGTTACTGTGAAATTACCCAAGTTGCCGCACTCCAGCGCCTGTTCGGGTACACTGAGGGAGAATTCATCATGGCCAATGCACCAAACCAGCACGTCTTTCAGATTGTGCGAGGGAACTGGAGCATCCGGGGGAAACCCACGCACACACTAGGAGAAGGTGCAAACTCCACACACAGTGACCCAAGCCAGGAATCGAACCCGGGTCCCTGGCACTGTGAGTGCTAACCACTGTGCCATCATGCCTTAAAGTTTGTGGGTGGGTGTTGTGCAAAAAAGCTCAGCAGTTCATCCTTTTCTCTCTCTCCTGCTGAAGGTCCTTCTGTAGCTCACTTCCTTAGTTGGCACACAGTATTTCACCCAAGGACCCGTTATTTATGTGGAAAATTTGACAACAATTGGCATGTGATTTGACCACAGAAAGAAATAGAATTTGGGGTATTTTACCTTCCAGGCATCATTAAAATCTATCATTGTGTTTACCACCCACTTTGAGTATCAGGGGAAGGCGTCATAATGATAACGTTATTGGACGAGTAACAGGTCCAAGCTAATGCTCTGGAGATACAGGTTCAAATCCATGCTGGCAACTGGGGAAACTAAATTAATTAACAAATCTAAACTAAAAAGCTACCAGATGGTTGTTAAAAACTCATCTGACTCACTAATGCTCTTCCGGGTTGGAAATCTGTTGTCCTTACCAAATCTGACTTGTATGTGACTCCAGTCCCACTGCAATAGGGTTGACTTTTAACAGCATTCTGAAATGCCCAGTTCGGTTAAACCTAATTGTTGAAGAAAGGTCATAAAGCTGAAAGGGTCTTTCAGCATCAGCTTAGGCACTGGACATGACAAAGGCACACCCTGCCTCACTTAACATATTCAGACTTGTAACAAAATTGGGAGAGCTGTCCCATAGTTAAGCAACAACCTGACATACTCACGGTCATAGAATCATACCTTACAACCAATGCCCAGACTACTCTATTACCATTCCAGACTGTGACTGTCCCACTAACAGGACTGACCCATCAGAAAGAGCTGCATAGTGGTATACAATCAAGATAGAGTTGTCATAGGAGTCTTCAATACTGACCACACATCATGAAGTCTTTGTTTATAAATTTATTCGTTCATGGGATGTGGGTATAGCAGGCAAGGCCAGCATTTGTTCCCCATTCCTCATTACTCTTGAGCTGATTTGGCTTCTGTGACAATATCAGAGGGTAGTTAAGAGTCAACCATATTGCTGTGAGTCTGGGGTCACAAGTAAGGATGGCAGATTTCCTTCCCTGAAGAACATAAGTGAACCAGAAGGGTTTTTTTAATGACAATTAATGATTGTTTCATGATCATCATTACTGAGACTAGCTTTCAATTTCAGATTGATTAACTTGATTCAAATTCCCCATGTTGCCCCAGAGCATTACCTTGGGCCACTACACCATCTTCCCTGCAAATCTCATGGCATCAGCTCAGATATGAGGAAGGAAGCCTCTTGCTGATTATCTCCAACTGCCCCTCCTCAGTTGATGGGTCAGTTCTCCTTTATGTTGAACCTCAGTTGGAAGAAACTTCGAGGTAGCAAGGACACAAAATTCACTCTGGATGGGGAATGTTAATGTCCATCATCAAGAGTGGCTTGTTAGCACCACTTGGATCAAGTCCTGGATGACATATCAGTCAGACTGGGCCTACAGATGGTGAAATAATGAAAAAGAGAGATCTTGTCTTGCAGATGATCATTTCCTGACATGTGTGGCGCAAAAGTTAGTTTCCACCTATCAGCCAAGCCTGAATGTTGGCCAGGCCTCCTTGCATGCAGACGCTGACTGCTTCAGGATCTGAGGAGTTGCAAATTATATTGAACACTGTGCAAGCATCGGCAAACTTCCCTATCCTTAACCTTAGGCCGGAGGGATGGTTATTGATAAATTAGTTGGAGATGCTTGGTCCTAAGACAGTACCCTTAGGAGCTCCAGCAGTGATATCCTAATTCCCACTGACTCCAAATTTGCTAGCGTTCCTTGCTGATCAAATGCTGTCTTAATGTCAAGAGCAGTCACTTTCACAGATGGGACATCATCATCTTCAATTTCCCCTCCAAGCCACCTACCATCTTGACTTGGAACTGTATCACCATTCCTTCACTGTCACTGGATCAAAATCCTGGAACTCCCTTCCTAACATCACTGTGGGTGTACCTACACCACATGAACTGCAGCGATTTAAGAGATGGCCCTTCTTCTGAAGGGCAGTTAGGGATCAATATTAAATGGTGGCCTTGCCAGTAATACCCACAACGCACGAACAAATAAGGAAAAATACCTGGAAGGTCGACCCGAGATAAATTTAAAGCAGGATCACAGTATATGGGTAATTTAAGATGTGACGTGGTGAATAGAGCATGCTCGAGTGGAAAAAGGTGACCATGAGCCTATGGTTCACAAAGTTCTTCACTGCTGGGACTATTCTTGTGATATATCTGGGTACGTTGTGGACTAACTGATAGAGAATGATTGGTATGACTAGTCATATCTCCATTGTTATTGTATCATATGACAACCAGGATGGTAGATGATGAACCAAATCAGCTCTGTGCTTTTTTTATCTAACATGTCCTATATTTTTATTAACTAAGTGTAGTGATGTACCCACTAGGTGTTGTACTGCTTCCAATGATAGTTGGTACCACAGGTTCTCTACTTTATGGGTTGAGAATATTTGTAAGTTGTACATACCTACCTTACCATTCACTCATTGGACAGGATTTTCTGGCTGCGCTCGCCCCAAAACCGGAAAATCCCACCCGAAGTCAACAGACCTTTGCATGGTCCACATCTCCTCCAGCCTGTTGCAATTCCCGTGGCAGGCGGAACGGGAAAATTCCACTCATTAACTTCACAAGGACCGAAACAGAAATATAAACAACACAATTGGCTTACAATTTCCCCCTTCTTCATTTGCTTGCTCTGTTAAAGTTTTTGTTTACTTTTCTGTCTTCTCCCTCTCTCCTAATCTATTCTTACTTTCCCTTTTTTTCTTTCTCTTTCTGTCTATGGATTTTTCTTCCACTGGTCAATGGGCTAAAACGTTACTCACAAAATGTTCACAAGGTTCCAGATGTGATACTGGCATCATAGACGTCTACCAGCTCGATGTTCCAATAATCTGTGGCTCAAGTATGGTATGATGTCACGGTGAAATGAGTTATATTAACAAAACCAGCTGGCAAATCTGCCACACCTGTGATATGATAATGTGAATTTAACAGAGCTATTGGGGGCCACTCCCGCCATCTGTGCAAATGCCGATGGGGACTTGATCTGGAAGTCGCAGATCTTGTCTGTAAAAACATGATTTTGGATCTCCCCTGCCCCTTGCTTGCGACGTCACATTCATTTAAATATATTTTAATATTATCACGCCCCCTGGCCAGATATTGACCCCCCTGCCATATTTTCAAACCGTATCAACATAATGTCACCGAGGCGTGAACTTGTTGTGGGGATCCTCCTGGGGTTATAAAGGTAATTATAGCTTCTTGGGAAGAGGGACATGGCCAGGTAGTGGCCTGGCAATGTCCCCGGCACTGCTCCTTGGCTAAGGTTGGCACCATGCCCATGCCACCCTGGCAGTGCCAACCTGTGCCAAGCGACGGGCCCCAGTGGGAGCCTCATGGGACAGGATTCATTTGTATGTGGTAGTGGCCGAAGCAGACGGGGGGAGCCGGGAATGCTGATGGCAATCATGGAGAAGGGTCAGAGTGAATGCTGGCTGCGACCAGGGGGGAGCCCCTGAGACCTCCATAGTTGGCTGGGGAGAGATTTAACATTGTTCTGATTCCAGGGGACACCCTTTAAAGGTGGGTGCTCCGATCTCTGTGCAGCCAGACGTTGCCAGTGTGTTGAGACCCGTTTCCCCCCCCCGCCCCACCACCGACAGCATGAAACACACCCCTTGATTTCTTTTATCATAGAAATCATAGAAACCCTACAGTGCAGAAGGAGGCCATTCGGCCCATCGAGTCTGCACCGACCACAATCCCACCCAGGCCCTACCCCCACATGTTTACCCACTAATCCCTCTAACCTACGCATCCCAGGACTCTAAGGGGCAATTTTTAACCTGGCCAATCAACCTAACCCGCACATCTTTGGACTGTGGGAGGAAACCGGAGCACCCGGAGGAAACCCACGCAGACACGAGGAGAACGTGCAAACTCCACACAGACAGTGACCCGAGCCGGGAATCGAACCTGGGACCCTGGAGCTGTGAAGCAGCAATGCTAACCACTTTTGGTAGAGTGTTCTGAGATCTGGAGAGAAAACGACCTGTTTCTGTGGAGAGAAACGAGCTGGTTTTCTCCCTGGAAACAACTCTGCCATTTTTTGGTAAGATTTTGCCCAACACCCTATTTTAAAATAAGCAGGTTGACATCTGCATTAAAAGAAAGGACAGGGAAAGGTCTTACGAATAAATTAGATGCATGTCTACTACTACTGCTGACAGTAATTCCTAGCCCATATTGCTCTTCTGACTTGAAATAGAAATTCATTTTCTCATAGAAAAAAATAATTACTACAAGAATTCTTTTAAAAAGAGAAGTAAATAAAGATGCATTTTCAGACGTGGTAAGCTGAATTCTATTCTCTGATTAATCAGACTGAATACCCACAGGCTGAGTTTGTTATCCATCTCATTCTTATTGATTAGCAATGTCAGATCTCACATTTCCCCATGATTGTTGGTGAACTGTCTCCCCTGTTAATGCACAGTAATAAAAGGAGCTTTAAAATGAACAAATAAAGACACTGAAAACTACTTTCAAGAGCACAGAATACAATCAAGTGTCTCAATCAGGCCAACACCCAGCATGCTACGTCACACAAGTGTACTATGGTAAAATCATCACAGATTTGAATAACTGAGATTTCGATCTTGTATCTATTTTATCTAATCTATAAATCCAATGTATTAAATTAAGCAAAGCCCATCCAATCCTATTCCGTATTTGGTTTCCATCGTTGGTAAATCTGTAGGAATGTTCATGCCTTTGCCTGTCTTTACAGGTAGTGGGGCCAGATTTGGCTGTAGAAATAATAATGTCACCAACAGCGTTCACCGTACTTGGAATTTCAGGTGAATGCACACGCACAGTTAAATGCAGAGGTCTGGAAGTTGCTGTCCAAAATACCCTGTTCCTCTAGAAGCTTTCTGGAAACAGCATCCTGCCATGTGTCTCGCCATTCAAATATAGTGTGAAGTTGTGCCTCATACCTGATATATTTATCTTGGTGGAAAGTTGGGTCTTGTCCATTCCTGTGTAATACAAATGATGCAATAGGTTTTTGGCAGTACATAATGCTTATCTGACATGGTGGCTTTTGGAAGTATGGAATCTCATTCCCTCAGCTTTTGATCATTTTTGAAGATTTAAAAAAGATAATTGAAATAACATTTTACAAGTTTTTTTCTTTATGGGAACATAAGAGCAGGAGTAGGCCATTCAGCCCTTCGGACCTTTTAAACCCTCTGTCTCTTCTATCTCTCTTTTAACGCAGTCTTTCTTTTCCTCACTTTATTTTGCTCTCGCCTCCTGATTTCACATTGAATTCATTTTTTAACTGATACTTCCAAGTTAAGACTCTGCACTGCTCATTAACAATTCTTCAACTTGATTTGTTAAGGATTTTGCTTGCCTTGCTAACACAGATTCAATAAAAGTGGTACATTTTGGATGATTGGATAACAACAACATACTATGCAAAAGCCCATAGAAAGTTTATGAGCAGTTGGAGGCCTAAAGAAGAGCTGGTGAAGTCTCTTCGCCACTCTGAGCAAAAAACAACCCATTCATTTATTCACGGCCAGAAATACCCATAATATCTCAAAAAGGCTTTTGCAACTAGTTTAAAATGAACCTCCATATAAGGTCTACAGTCAACCTCAGCACGTGGTTTTGAGGGAAAACCTTTTTTTAGAAAGTTGTATTTTAACAGCTTCCTCCAAGTAAGTTTCTCCAAGACAAATTTTAGATAAACACATATTTGCATCTGAGACTCTTAAGAAATTCATTGAAAAATACATTTGCCTTAAGTTTGCCCACAAGCAGTATTACGAGAATGTAATGCGAGTTTCTGACAGATTCCCTACTCTCTGCAACTGATATTGTTGGTTCTGACAGTCATTAGTCCCACCTTCCAACTGACCTGATAGGTTGATCTCGACAACCTCCAATCCGAGTGAAAAAAGCTGATTTTTCTTTAAACCACTAACAAGCTGACATATGGATTAAAATGCTGACACAAATGTTTAAAACATTGATGGTTGACATATTGGAAGCAGGTACATTAAACTACATTTTCATGTGCCACAATAGTTGGGTTGTCTCAATAACTGGATGAAGTTGAGTAAAAAAAAATTGAGATCAGTATTATTATGATATCTTTGCTACATCTGTAATAGAGAAATGATGTTTAAAGCTATCTTCTCCATAAGTATTTGCCCAAGCAACTTGTGATTTTGCTGATTTCTCTTGTTTAATATAGCCTTCTTGAAGTTATTTGATGCACTCTAATAAGTAGCCTTTTGCTACCTGTCGATATTAATTGTAATTTTATCCTCATCTTAGATTGGCAGCATATTGTGGGCAAGCCAGATAAGATAGTACTTTAGTGAAGAGATTCAGCTAGGGATGCGAAGGAGAAAAAGTAACCTCAGTAAAACAAGAATAATACTGTCATAAAAATACACCATGTACGTCAAATTAATTTTTGGAAACCTGAAATATCTGCATTCTTGGAGAGTTATCGATTTGGGCAGAGTGATGATCAAATACAACTGCCACTTTGGCAGTTTAGAAATACATGGAGCTTTTTGAGGTCTTGAAGAATGAAGGTTTACTAAACTTTTTAAAACATTTCTCAAAAACTGGACAAAATTAATTTGAATTCAAACGCTCTACTGAATTTTTGCAGAAATCAACATAAGACTAAAACTGAAAGTGAGGCCCATCCAACTATTTTTAGAAATAATGGGGGCGATTCTCCCATCCTGCTGAGCTAATGTTTTGGCGCAGCAAGCCGGGAGATTTTTGCATTGGCTGATTCGTGGGGTTTGTGCATGCGTTCCCGCCCTGATAGCGTCTCCCAACACCGGATTTCCGGCAGCATCACATCCGCACCGGAAATCGGCTGGGAGGCGCAAAGACCATCTAAATGGTCATTTTAATGTAATTTAAATAAGATTGGCAAGTCTGGGACTGAAGTCTCCAAGCCCAAGGGGCAAAGTGCCAATGTCTAAGGGTCACCTTGGCACTGCCCATTGGGCAGTGCCGGGGGCAAGGCCTATTGGAGCGGGGCGAGATGGGGTGGGACATTTGGTAAGCATGGGGAGGACCTGCTGCCACTCTGTAGACAGGATCGGCGGATGAGGGAAAGAGGACAGCAATCGGGGCAGGGCTACGGCAGGCGGGGGCGTGGTTGGGACTGCGGGTGAGGGTGGTAGAGATTGGGACCCGCCGGGAGTGGGGCGTCGGGGCTGGGCCCAGGAATGTTTGAGGGGCCAGTGATCAGGCCATGGGGGGGTTTGGAGGGTCAGCATTGTGGGGCTCACGAGGCTGGCCAGTGATTGAGCTGGCCAGCAATCGGGAGGCCGGCAGTGTGGCGCCTCTGCGCATGCGCTGATCTCGGCACTGACAGATTGACGCATGCGCAGTGGCCCAGTCAGCGCTATGCTGCCAGCCTCTCTAATGGGAATAGGCCCCGCTCACAAATTTTTAATGATATACGTGCGAGGGCACTCTGCAGTGCACAGGGTGTGGGAGATTCTTCTCTGGACTCCCACTGAAAAAAACATGAATTACTCCAGTTTTTATGCAAATTCGACACTTAGAATTTTTTTGGGAGAATTCCGGCCAATATATCAGATTTAAGCCATTACAACCTTAGGAGCGAAATCTACAATGCCTTGGTCAATAGTTTAAAAATATGTATATTTTGTGCCCAAACAAACCCTGTACAGCACATATATAAAAATGTGTTCCATGCATTAAGTTATAAAGACATATTATACGAACAGAACTTGGAGAAAATGATAAAAGCATTACAAAATTACCACATAAGGGGAGAAAAATCAATCTTGAACATATTTCTTTGTAGAAAAAGAGAACGGACTCAATAGAACAGTATCCTACCTATTTAACTTCTTCTTGACTCATTCATAAATTGTAACCGACCAGTATTTGAAATTATTTGTGGCTCTAGCTATGATTGTAACAATGCATAATAGGATTAGACAGCATATATTCTGTGAGGTATTAGGATTGCTGAATTTTTTTATCCCAATCTTTAGGAGGACCACTTAACAACAAAGCAACAATATCATAAGTGAGGTACAAATACTTCTCAGGTGAGTGGAATAACATTTATTCCAAGACAAAACTGCAAAAATTCCGTTAAATACATACTTGAGCAAAATATTCAGAATTATTTTAAGAAGCTGCTATTTTTGTTCTAGTCATGATTCATATTATTGTTCAGCTGGGACAACCGTTTTGTATGGGGAAGAGAGCCTAGACCATGAACATAAGCATGCGTATGAAATCAATTATGGCAACAACCTATATTTCTCTAAATGGCATTCCCCATCATCTGCACATTAGTTCATTATACTTAACTTTAAATCACGTATGTAGCATGCAGCAGAAATTAAAACAATCTTTCTTAAAATGAAAATTAATCTTACAATTGCAGCATCAAGAAACTACTTGCATGTTCAGTTGTTAATTTTGTAATTTGTCCCAAATATTTTATGCAAGCTTTTCACCGTTATTGATCCTCCTGAATTATTTGTGTTTTTAAAAAAAAAGTATTTTAAAAGCTTGATTCGGTACTACAAGTGTTAACGACTGAGTCTCCCATGCAGTATTGTGTTTCCAGGAATTGTGCTGAGTACTGCAGGAATATTGCCCATAACTAAGCTTAATTGCCTAGAATCTCAACCTGTAAATATTACATCCGATGTAGAGCCATCCGTGGATGTCCATGCTGTTGAAACAGGATACTCAACTATTGTTAAAAGCAAAATACTGCGGATGCTGGAATCTGAAACAAAAACAAAAAATGCTGGAAAATCTCAGCAGGTCTGACAGCATCTGTCGGGAGAGAATAGAGCCAACGTTTCGAGTCTAGATGACCCTTCATCATTATTTCTGTGTTGGCTCTGCTATAACAGTCTAAAACCTACCAAATAGTTCTGCACCCTCCCTTGGCCAACATGAACAGGGAAAGTCAACACTAGAACCAGAATTCAGACTTGAATTGAAGTTGCTAAGTTTGAATTATCAGTTCTTTCAAATTTGCTTGTGAAAAACATGCTTCACGTGCTGTTTTGTTCAGATGATTTAATCAGGACCACTAAATGATTCAAACATTTTTGAAGCAAAAGAAAGACTTCAAATTAACATGAGTGGCCAATATATTTAAAAAGAAAGGAGGTGTTTAACTTCCACCCTCAAAAATTGCAATATAAGTAGATCCCATGCTTGAGATGCAATGAACATTTAACTGGGTTTGACAACATCATGTGGTTATGGAGGGAACTCAAGAACCACATTTCATTGGAAAATATATCATACGTCCTTGCAATACAGCCATATTCAACGTGGCTATTAATATAAAATTGCAAATCTTAACATCCAAATTCATAACACTTTCCTCCCAAAGTAAAAAAGAAAATAAGTTAAAGGAGTTTGTACATGCCATTTGGCCTTATACTTTCTAGCTTCCAAAAATAGGAAGTCTGTGGTCGATATTGATAGCTTTTCTTTGCTTCTGAAGTCAAAATTTCTCTACAGATGCTGTTGCACTCGGGATAAAAAAATCTTTCAAATTTCAGCAAGTCTTTTTGAAACATTATGAATTAATTTCTTTGATAATAAACAGGTACTATTTAGAGTGCATTTAATCCCAAAATAAGTATGTGTATTTTGAAGAAATAATGCTAAAATTTAGATATACATTGTCTTTTCACATTGGGTTTCACAAACAAAAAAAGCGGAATTTCTCTTGAGTGCTTTGACCTATTTTTTTCTTCGTGTTGGTAAAGATTTATCTTTTGTAGTTATTGTTCAGTGGTTTCAGCATCCTGCTCAATTGTAAGGCTGAATTTTATGACCCTGTTATGGGTGGGGTTTGGAAAATGCAGCAAACCATTTAAAAGTCCATTGACTTCAGCAGGAGCAGGAAATCCAGCTAGTGGAGAAGTCCACCCATAATTTGGACTGCTGGGCAATTTTCTTGTAGCGTCCAAAACAGAGATAAAGTCAGTGTCTTCACCATACAGTTTGTCTACTCTTGCCGGTGTGAGACCTGGGCATCATTTGCATGCCGCTGGCAGGTGTGGGGCTTTGGTGAATATATGACTCACAAGGCTGAGGTGTGACACAGGTCGGCAATCGGTTGGTTATTATGTTGGCCCAGGACAAACTCCTACTTTTGTGTCACGGCTCAGGCAAAAAGAAATTGGACAATTCCTTGACCATTATTTTGAGTGGTCCTTTTAAGGAAAATTAGGACTTTTGACATATCCAACAGTTCACTCTTGTATCAAGTGGAAAATTACACCCAAAGGATCTTAAAACCTGTTTTTCGTTGCTGGCCATTTGCTTATTTTTGTTTTGATTTTATTATTGTCACATGGATTAGTATACAGTGAAAAGTATTGTTTCTTGTGCACTATACAGACAAAGCATATCATACATAGAGAAGGAAAGGAGAGAGTGCAGAATGTAGTGTCACAGTCATAGCTAGGGTGTAGAGAAAGATCACCTTAATGCAAGGTAGGTCTATTCAAAAGTCTGATGGCAGCAGGGAAGAAGCTGTTCTTGGGTCAGTTGGTACATGTCCTTAGACTTTTGTATCTTTTTCCCGATAGAAAAAGGTGGAAGAGAGCATGTCCAGGGTGCGTGGGGTCCTTAATTATGCTGGCTGGTTTTTCAAGGCAGCAGGACATGTAGATGGAGTCAATGGGTGGGAGGCTGGTTTGCGCGATGGACTGGGCTACATTCACGACCTTTTGTAGTTCCTGTGGTCTTGGACAGAACAGGAGCCATACCAAGCTGTGAAACAATCAGAAAGAATGCTTCCTATAGTGCATCTGTAAAGGTTGGTGAGAGTCATAGTGGAAATGCCAAATTTCCCTGGTCTTCTGAGAAAGTAAAGGCATTGGTGGGCTTTCTTAACTATAGTGTTGACATGGAGGGACCAGGACAGATTGTTGGTGATCTGGACACCTAAAAACCTGAAGCTCTTGACCATTTTTACTTTGTCCCCATTGATGTAGACAGAGGCTTGTCCTCCACTACACTTCCTGAAGTCGATGACTATCTCCTTCGTTTTGAGGGAGAGATTATTGTTATCGCGCCAGTTCACCAGATTCTCTATCTCTTTCTTGTACTCCGTCTCGTCATTGCTTGAGATCTGACCCATTACGGTGGTCTCATCAGCAAACTTGAAAAGCGAGTTGGAGGGGAATTTGGCCACACTGTCATGGGTGGAAAGGAGTATAGTAAGGGGCTGAGGACACAGCCTTGTGGGGCACCGGTGCTGAGGATAATCATGGAGGAAGTGTTGTTCCCTATCCATACTGATTGCAGTCTGTAGGTTAGGAAGTTCAGGATCCAGCAGCAGAGGGAGGAGCCGAGCCCCAGTCCACGGAGTTTGGAGATGAGTTTCGTAGGAATAATGGTGTTGAAGGCTGAGCTGTAGTCGATAAATAGCAGTCTGACATAGGTGTCCTTGTTATCTAAGTGTTCCAGGGTTAAGTGCAGAGCCAGGGAGATGATGTCTGCTGTGGACCTGTTGCAGGGGTAGGTGAACTATAGTGGATCCAGGCAATCTGGGAGGCCGGAATTGATTTGTGCCATGACTAACCTTTCGAAGCACTTGATAATGAGCCACCGGACGATAATCATTCAGCCACGCTGCCTGGCTTTTCCTTGGTACTGGAATGATGGTCGTTGTCTTGAAGCACGTAGGGCTTTTAAGTTAATAATGGGAAACCGATGGACAGTTGAATATATCCCCAGCACAAATCAGATGGAGAAGCCACTAAATCTTTCACATATCGGATTTTAAAAATAAAATCATACAGATTATTGCATTATGATTAGTAGCTGTGATATCATAATTGCACATGCCCACTATAAAACTGTTTTTTAATGGTAAAATATTCTGGAATTGTACATGCTCTTACAGCACAGAGGAAGCCATTCGGCTCATCGTCTCTGTGCTGGCTCTGTGAAAGATATTGGTTGGAATTCTCTGGCGGTTCATGTCAGCCGGATTCTCCGGTCCCGCCGGCAGCGTGGGGTGGCTTCAATGGGAAATCCCATTGACAGCGGTCGGACCAAAGAATCCCACTACTAGTGAACAAAATGCCGCCTTCCACCATTGGGAAACACGTGGCCGGGAGGTCGGAAAATCTTGTCGAATGGTCGGAATTCTGTGACCATTCACATTGGCAGGATCTTCTGGCCTCATCAATGGCACACTCCCGCTGTGGGTTTCCAAGTGACGTGGGGTGCAGTCAGCGGGAAATCCCATTGGCAGCAGAGGGACCAGAAGATCCTGCCGCTGGTGTACGGCGCACTGCCTCCTGTCGCGAGAAACACGTTACGGGGGAAGCCAGAGAATCACCCCCATTATTTTCATACAGCAGCTATTGACTAAAATTGAATATACACTTGCGATAAAGAAAGCAAACCTAATTTTTAGCTTTTAAGTGTTAAATTAATTCTGTTTGTGAGGCTGTCATATATCAGTTGCAATTTTGCCATTCATAAACCATTTGCCTCTCTAGTTGATGTGCTGAGTTCCATATGTGGCAGCTAAAGATTAGGTCCTGAAATACCATGGAGATTCCCCCCATCTTCTGCCATAAATTTGGAGGGGTAACAGCAACGCCTTGCCACGCTCTCCAAATATAATATCATCGAACCCCTTGGAGTTTCAAGACTATAGTTGCCGCAGTTCCTTCTTCATAATATCTTCCAGCAATGAACCTGACACATTTACTGGATAATGAATGAAATATCATTTTTTTTTTCAAATTAAGTGCTTTTGTCTTAGAATTAAGAAAAAAAATTACCCCATGCTGCTAACCTGATATACACTACCTTTGGTACGATCTGAGTATTCTCAGTTGCTGCATGTATAAGTACAAAGAGTAGCTTATTCATTGTGTCTGTCTTGCATGAAAGCATTTACAGAGAAAATATGACAGGAACATGTTCAGCTAATGAGGTCGAATAGTTGTAACATTAAATTTAGGCTATGTTTTCTATTAGGTTTTATTTATCAGTGCAGTATTTGCATTCAGTCCTTTCACATTTGTTATCTCATGCACAGTCCTGGGGATGGGGCACCTTTTCTCATTTCCCAGCCAATTGTTACCCTGCGCTGAGTCTGTAAGTTGCTTGTGAATATAAAAGTGACTGCAATTAACCTGACTTTGTTGCTTGAGGAGAATTTGAGATGAGAAATCTGACAGGAAATGACAGGCATTTTTCTGGGTTTAGCATAGAAGAAAGTATAAGTAACATTGCAAAGAGAGGCATTAGGGAGCAGGTACCTGCAAATTAAGTGGCTGACACTGTCTATTGAGAATTTAGATAGTGGTGTCTAGAATTTTTATGTTAAGTTCACATTATTTTAAATTCGTAGCGTGGTTGCTTCCAAACATTACCATTGTAAATATGTGAGCTCATATATCTGTATATTTTGATGATTTTCTGGGGGTTTTTTGTAGTTTTTACATTTTTGCAAGTTGTAAATATGTTTACTTTTATGGTGTTTTTAAATGACAAGCTGCCTCAAAAAGTACTCCCTGTAAAACGTAAAATGTCTTTTTTTAAATTACGGTTTTAAAAAGAATTCACTTTATTTGGTGATTGTGTGTGTGAGTTAGTGTTGATTTTCCACTTCTGTTAGTCATAGTAATGTTGCCTGCAGGCTTGCTGATTTCCTTTACAATCCTGGTTTTAAAGCACTAATCATAGCACGGTAACATCTTCTGTTAGCACACGGCACATTTATGCAACATTTATTGTATTTGTCAGGTGTTTAGGAGACCACTGGGAGTTTTAATTAATGTCAGTTAAGAAGATACATCGTTCAGCTGATACCAGCTTGGCAAGTTTCTCATTTTCCTATAATCCATACACTCCTCTGTCTTTAGGGAAATATGCAAAATTAAAAGTTACACTGCATGCTGTTGTCTGTACAGCATCCAGCTCATCAAGCTAAAACTCTCATGCAAATTTTAATTTGCCCTTGAGCATAATTTAGAAACCATAATCATTGAGGTTTTATGCAGCACAGATACAGGAAAGATACTCCATTAAACCACATGTTCTCATTCAGAGAATCTCATTCCTTACACAGCACAATCTTAATTCATCATGCAAAAATTTGTGATCACAACAAGAAGATATTTAATTTACATTGTAATGAAGGGTTGTAAGAAAAATATTTCACTGAGTGTTTAGATTTAGTACTAGGGTGCAATAATTTGTTTTCTGTAGCAGAGCATTTTTTTTTGTATTTCTGTAGCGATCCCTAAAGTCCTGTACACTTGGCCTGACATATAGAGTCTTTTCCTACACTAGGATGACACTAAAAGATATGTAGAATGACTGACAATGTAGCAGATGCATGGCTCCTTCCCTAGACAAAACAGAAGGTATTGTTCTATTATCAACTACTGTGCATTACTATTGTGTGCCCATCTGTGTTAAGACATATTACATGACTTCATGGAATTTACAATGCACTCCTTCTGTAACTCGATTTTTCAATGTTTGGTCCCTGGAGATTTTACAAAATGTCAAGCTGTAGCTTGCAAGAGAAAAGTGAAATCTACTGGAAACAAACACTTATGACCATTTCATGCCTGATCTCCTTTGTGATGTTGTTTAGGGGGCAGGTGCTATACTGAAGTATGGTACCGTAGGTGTGAATGCAAGTTGTTAGGAGATTAAGATTTTAAATGAATGTACAGTTGAGGACCAAACGCTAACATATTTAAATATGTTAACAGCTACACTACTTTAGACTTCATTATTGTGTTACAATTTATTCAGTTCTCAACACCAATTTTTCTCTACTTTCCAATCTTAAAGGTTCTTGACACATGTGGCCTTGTTTCCCTATGTGTCACCTTATTTAACAAAGGTGTCACCTGGAAGAATCCTAATTATATTTTCAGTGAACAATTAAATCAAGTTAAATTTTGTTGATGAATGGTAAAAGTGTCCGTTCAACCTATGTTATTGAACTTTATTTTATTGATGAGCCTTAGTAAAAGATCTGGCAACATTTGCCAATAATTCATCAAATTTTACTTACTCTGTGATTTCAACAATACAACTGATACCTTTGATTTAAGAAAGCATCCCAAGCTTCTTCACGAAGTGTAGTAAGGCAACATTTCTGAACATCTTCCGATCAGAGAATCTAAGTGGTAGTGCCTGACCAAATTAGTGTGCAAGTTAGTTTTGTCATAATTTGTAAGAGAACATTGACACACCTGAGCAATCTGATCAACAAGTAGTTCAACAATTAATCCTCAGCATTTGTCAACAAATCCCCTGATCTTTGGGGCCAGTGAATAAACCACCTTGACATTTTGTCACACAACTCCATGAACTAGTAGAAACAAGAAAAACCAATCAATAAGCTAATTAACAGCAAATGCATTGCTACATAATGATTTGACAATTAAAATGCACCAAAGTTACAAGAATGGAGATTGTATGTCAACCATAGTTTAGAAGTTCGACCACTTGGGTGAGAACTGATCTAATCGATTTTCCAAGAGGGAATAAATCAGGGAACATTGTGCAACACTTGTCCCTTCATGTGATGTGATTTTTATTTAAATGCAATATTTTTTTTCCCAGCGGTAATCTTGTTTCTTCTCTTTTTCTCATTTATCATCATAAACTCTCGTTTGGATTTTGCTACAATTTTGATATTAACCAGCATTAATGTATAAAAGGCAATCAGTCTTCTGCTGCTAATCAAGTTATGCAAGGGAAGACCTAAACAATTTCTAAACCATTATCTGATTACCCGTACTATTTTAAAAATGGTACAGTGGCAGCATTTCCTGTTCACTACATAACTCTAATTTTGTCACAGTTAACTTCAAATATATTTCTTGCAGCTGATTGAGTTTACATGCAAAATTCTTCCAATAATTTAGTTTCAAAAAGAAAGAAAACCATCCACTGGCAAATTCTTCCAAAGGCAAAGAGTACCTTATGGACACAACACTCAAATATATCACCTGGTATCTTCAACTTTAACCTTATTGATCACACTTTAGGGTAAATAAAGCAGTCATTTAATCTTAGACTCAAATCTATTGCCTAGAATGCAGTTAAACTTATTGTCATGTGAGTCAGACAGACATCCTTGATGACACTGAAAAGAAACCCAAGCATTTTGGCTTTCACAGAAGGCCAAGAATATATTTCCATTTTAGTTAATTGGAGGTGTTTGCCCTGCCTTCACTTCTGGATCTCTGCATCGTCGGCCTTGATTTGTGTCATCTCAATGACCATAATCAATGCCACAGGTGATCTGCAACTAATGTGTAAGCGCATTATATGAGCATTCACTGATTTCACAATTCAAGCATCATGCTTTGATGCTGGCATTAAATCATCATGCAATACTGCATCCTTTAAAGCTGCAAAATTGATATACACAACATTCCCTGGCCAAACAACATTAAGTCTGTGCTTGTGTTCAAAAAATTCAAATTTTTACCTTCAAGAAGGAAATTTCGAACTTGCATAGTGCCTTTCACAACCCCATAGAATACCCCAATGAAGTATTTTTTGAGTGCAGTCAGTTTTATACAGGAAATGCAGCAACCAATTTTGTGCTCAGCAAATTCCCACAAAAGCAATGTGATAATGACCAGATAATTTATTCCTGTGGTGTTGATTAAAGAATAAATATTGGCCATGACAACTCTTTGAAATAGTGCCATGGGATCTTTAACATCTACCTGAAAGGGCTGTATGTGGAGCGGATGGTGGCACAGTGATTAGCTCTGCTGCCTCACAGCACCAGCGACCCGGGTTCGATTCCTGGCTTGGGTCACTGTCTGTGCGGAGTCTGCATGTTCTCCCCGTGTCTGCATGGGTTTCCTCCGGGTGCTCCAGTTTCCTCCTACAGTCCGAAAGACGTGCTGGTTTGGTGCATTGGCCATGCTAAATTCTCCCTCTGTGTACCCGAACAGGCACCTGAGTGTGGCGACTAGGGGATTTTTGCAGTAACTTAATTGCAGTGTTAATGTAAGCCTACTTGTGACACTAATAAATAAACTTTATGTGCCAACAGGAAATGGAACAGATAGTGATTTTAGATCAATGAAGTATGACTGAAAGTTTCTCTAGACTCAGGAATGAGGCTACCAGACTTTACTAAAGTCTTGGTCCTTTTGCACCCTCAATGCTCCTCAACATTGAGCTTACATGATACAATATATGTAAGCATTGTAAGTTATTTTACATGCAAAATTGTTAACACTAGAGAACTGCTGAATAGAAGATACTGAACAGGTTGGAGACATGCTGGGTAAAACTCTGATCATGGCCAAGGCCCAGAAAGAGATTTTGTAAACATAGAAACATTTGTGGCACAAAAGGAGGCCATGAAAAGTCTGAATTAATGGAAGCGTTGGGATTGGGAATCTGGCACAGGAAAGGGGAATGCTTAGGAGTTGGCTATAGCACCCCAAGCTGGTCATTAAAACACAAACTGTGTTCGGTATTGACTTTGTAATTCTTTGTAATAAGCCACAATGCCACCTACTTCACAGACTAAATATGGCAATGAATGATGGTGGCAGTGTGTGTTACAGTTCACTCAGGGGTACCTTATTTCTGTGGCAACAATCACTTTTACATGCATGTTGTAGTATGGAGCTATGGATAGTGATGGCGGATGTTATAATATGCCTTTAAGGAATAGCATCATGCCATCACTTGAAGGGAAATGTGTCATGTAATCCAGTCTCAGTTTCACTTTGGCCTGTGTGGAACACAGCACACACTGCCTGGCTGTGGATCTCTTCAAATTTTATATCCATAGTCAAAATAAATGAACCAGAGTGTGTTTACACAATCCTGGGTAAGTGATTAGTGCCTTTTTATCGTTATAAAAATGCAACAGTAGAGACTCCAACTTTCCTTCTAGCATGTATATGACTAGCAATTTCTCCTGCTCTTACCACCTGCCATTGGCATGAATTGGAGGATTTGCAGGTTGACCCTTTGGCTGCATTATGAGTACACATTCCTTGGCCATCAAGTCCTGGAGATGCTGGCTCATAGGCAGGGAAAGTACCCAGTGCACCACAAGACCTCCAATAAATGATAATGTAACAAAACTTTAGTCGACAGAAAATATGTGACAGAAATTGTGAGCGAATGTACAACAGTGAGACATGCAAACGTATGCAGGTAGATAATTGAAGCAGGGGCATAACATTGACAGAGAAAAGCAGATGGAGCAAAAAAATTACTGAGAGAATGAAATGTGTACACACTTCAAAAAGGAGGAGACATATGGGGCCAATAAGGCACCTGGCGTGCTTCAGGCCCATGACCGTATTATCTGCCTAGTCAACGCCCAGTGAGCACAGCAGAGAATGGTGCAGGCCTATGCTCTTTAACTATGTTCATCCTGTGTACCAGCTGTGAGCAAGACTGCTTGTGGCCTTGGATTTTACACTGGTTAGAGTGAAGAGGTTAGTGTACCTGTAACACGATACAGTAATTTAGTAGCTTTCCCATACAAGGATTTGAATAGGATCAACTTTTATTGCTGTCTCTCCTTTGACCTGCAAAGACCATGTCGAGGATGGAGCCTTTCTGTCCCATGGCACAGTTGTCCTCATAAACTTTAAAGGAAGCCTTTGAATAACTGCTGGAATTCAATAATCCAGGCCTTCTAACTTCAAGTTCCCAAAGTTGGAGAAATCGGGCAGTAAGGAAGTTAAAATCACAATGAGCGGAATTTTTCCCAAAAGATTCAAAGTGTCATAACAGTCTTTAGAGTGAGCTGGCACTGCAGTCTTCCAGCACTCTGTCAATTTTTCTGATGGACACTGTCCAGCTATGCCCCTGATCACCCAGGGGCTTCATAGAACCATAGAAAATTACAGCTCAAACAAGCCTTTTAGCCCTTCTTGTCTGTGCCGAACCATTTTTTGCCTAGTCCCACTGACCTGCACTTGGACCATATCTCTCCACACCCCTCTCATCCATGAACCCGTCCAAGTTTTTCTTAAATGTTAAAAGTGACCCCGCATTTACCACTTTATCCGGCAGCTCATTCCACACTCCCACCACTCTCTGCGTGAAGAAGCCCCCCCTAATATTCCCTTTAAACTTTTCTCCTTTCACCCTTATCCCATGCCCTCTGGTTTTTTTCTCCCCGAGCCTCAGCGGAAAAAGCCTGCTTGCATTCACTCTATCTATACCCATCAAAATCTTATACACCTCTATCAAATCTCCCCTCAATCTTCTACGCTCCAGGGAATAAAGTCCCAACCTATTCAATCTCTCTCTGTAACTCAGCTTCTCAAGTCCCGGCAACATCCTTGTGAACCTTCTCTGCACTCTTTCAACCTTATTTACATCCTTCCTGTAACTAGGTGACCAAAACTGTACACAATACTCCAAATTCGGCCTCACCAATGCCTTATATAACCTTACCATAACACTCCAACTTTTATACTCGATACTCCGATTTCGGTGGCCTCTGATTCCCCTCCCCCGGCATGGCCATGGCAGTTGATCTCCGCTACTGCAGAACAGTAGTGATTCCTGCTGCGTGACGTTACGTCTGGCACCAATTGGATTTTTCCCCTCGCACGCCATCTTCCCGGCTCACCACGCTGATTGGCTGGCGAGCGAGCCAGCAAGATCATGCCCAATGACAGAATTACCACTGCTTTTCTGTCCTACTGCATCTTTTTTGGTTTAAGAGCAAGCTGAACCACTGCCTAACTCAGGTAGGAGACTTGAGATACGAAATCAGTATCCTGTTGTATAGATGGAACCCTGAAACTATTTTTATAATTGTTTATTGCAACCAACTGGCCTTAAATGTTGGCAATTGTTCACATCACAAGCACAATTTAAAAAGAGTTTACATCAAATTGTCAGTGGGTCGAGTACATGCCAGTGAGACAAAAAGTTGTTACACGGTCTGTTGGAAACCCGTTTCATTCCTAAACAGATTGAGAGAGCAATTCACCAAGATTTAAAAATATGCTGCTGATTAAAATTAGTGCTGATGAGTAGGTAAATTACCAGGAAATGTATGCTCTAGGGTGAAAAACATGGGATTTGAAAGCACTTCAAAGAATACCCCAGCTTTTAAAACATTGGGCCGAATTCTCCGACCTTGCCCGTGGCTGCAAACCCCTGGCCCCACTGCAGTGAATGGAGCTTTAGCTGAGTGTCAAGTTCTCCGTTCCCGCTTGCAGTTGGCAGTGTGTATGAGATTGGGGAATTCCAGCCTTAAATATTCTACCCTCATCCACCATCATCAGATCATCATCCTTGATTACTTTTTAAAGATGTTATTCCATTTTCAGAGTTACAAATCCAATGCGCAGAATGGACAGGGCAAGCACTTAATCCATCTCCTCGCTTGCTCTAAGAACCAATTCAAATTCGAATTGAATCCAATTCATGGTCCCCAGAAGAGACATACTCTATCCAAGCTGACAAGAAAAGGCATTACATCTGATCTCGGGCTTGATCCTGTGCTTGATTTTAGCCCAAAGCCGAGTACCCTTGATTTTCTGCCTTCGCAACTACTTTCCTGTTGCTTCATACATGCACCTACTATACTGTTAGCTCCTTTGAAAGAATCTTTTCACCATGTTTTTGTCAGGCTGTACCTGGCAACCCTTACCTAAGAATTAATTGGCATTGGTTAATGCATAATGTGGTGTCCACAGCCACTGAATCACATTTAAATACTTCAACTCAATGTGAACAAAATTCATTGGGCAGGTTTTTATTTTTTTGAGGTATTGGTGAGTCATTGGGTCTTTTGAATTTTTTTCTTGTGTTTGATGCAGAAGTTTGCCAACGAATTAAAACCAATCAGTGGTAATTAAATACCCAATTTACAGATGTAATTTAAAACATATGGAAAGACTGGCAAGTGACAGGAAAATACAAGAACAATGGGAGCGGGCTGTAAAGATCTTCCTAAAACTTTGGAAATCACGAAATAACTTTTTTTTTGATAAAAGTTTTCTGTCTTTCATATTATCATCGTTACTTTTACCACACCTTGAAAATGAGGGACCATTTAAATGAAAAAAGTTTAAAATTTATTTATCAATGTCACAAGTAGGCTGAGATTAACACTGCAATGAAGTTACTGTGAAGATACTCTGGTCGCCACACTCCGGTGTCTGTTTGGGTACACTGAGGTAGGTGGGGGGAGATTGAGGCGGGGGGAGGTCAAGGCTGGTCCGAACACGTCCAGGGGAATGGCAATTGGGGGGGGTTTGGAGGGGCAGCGATGAGCAGTTGCAGGGCTGGCCAGCGATTGCGAGGCCGGCAGTACAGGGCCAGCGCGCATGTGCCAATCTCGGCGCTGACAGATCGGTGCAAGTGCAGTGGCCTGCTCAGGACTATGCTGCCGGCCTCTCCAGTGGGAATAGGCCCCATCCAGTGATTTTTCATGTGAATCAAGCTCGTGCACTCTGCAGTGCACAGAATGTGTCAGATTCATTTTGAAACTCCCATTGAAAAAACCAACAGGATTTACTCCAGTTTTTTACAGGAATTTGTCACTTTGGGTGGGGCTTTACAACCTTGCTCGGGTGAAATCATAAAATCCCGCCCGAGGCTAATGGAGATTTCTGTTCTGAGAACCTCGCCTGCCCCAGTCCGGGGCAGGCGAGGTGGAAGAGCTTCAGCCTTAGAATCTTTTTGGGATGATCACCCCCTATGAGTCTGCAATGCTTGCTTGGTTGCATTGTGCTTTCTGACACAATTGCCCGCAATTAGCTAAAGGAATAAAATATTGCAGATTTTAAGGCACAGTTTATGTTTAGAACAACATAGGTTTCTGTGATCTTTTGTGCTATATTTAAAAAAAAAACTGCACTGGATGCTGTCCCCTCCCACACAACTGGCCACCTCACTAAATTTGCTATTGCAAGTTGCTTCTAATAGTGCTCAATTGTGGGCCTTCTTGGAGGATTAAAAAAATTGCCACAAGGACAGAAATGAGCACCTTTTAAAGCTTTTGAATAAAAGCATGGATTTTGCTGTCGGCGCTGACAACAAAAATACAGTGATCCGTGTGACATGGATTCCACCTTTCCCAATGTTAGTTTGACTCTGGCACCAAACCTAACAGATTTCCATGAGTCCAGAAACAGTAATGTCATGGACCCGACTAAGCAGCCAATGGCAGTGAAGAATTCTCAGAGACAGAAAACCAGCATGTAAGATACACTGATTGTCATTCACTTTCTGTGAATTTTGCAAAGAACAAAATAAATATTTAAACATTCACATGGGAATAGGGAAAAAAGACTTGTATTTCTATCGCACCTTTCATGACCACTGGTCGTTCCAAAGCACTTTACAGGCATTAATGTTGTTTTGAAGTGTTGTCAGTGTTGTAATATTGGACAAGTGACAGTAAATTGGCACAGAGCGAGCTCCCAGAAACAGCAATGTGATAATGAGCAGACAGTTGGTCTGCTTTTTGTGATATTGATTGAGGGATAAATATAGCTGGATACCAGGATAGCTTCCCTGCTCTTCAAAATATTTCCATGGGATCTTTTATATCCAACTTGCAAACAGACCTTTGGTTTACAATCTCATCTGGAAGCTGACATTTTTGACAGTGCAACACTCATACCACATTTCAATGTCAGCTTTGACTTTGTGCATAAGGTTGGAGTTGAAGTATCAGGAACGAACGTAAAAAAAATATTAAAAATTTATGGAATTTTAGCATCATGTAGAAATGAGACTTTCTACAAATCTGAGGTTTTTTTTCAGGGCCAGAGGGGTTGTTTAGCAGTAGTAATGAATTAGTAGATGATTAAAAGCTCTGGGCAGAATTTCATGGCTCCCCCTGCTGACGGGATCTTCCATTCCCGCCAAAGTCTGTGAGGTTTTGAATGACTCGCCACATTTTATAGCCCTGTCCCTGCCGCAGCAGGGCTGTAAAATTCCACCCCGTGACATCGCATTCAATAAGATGTAATGTATTCTGAGTTTTTGTTACTGTGGGGTTAAAGAAAAGTGGTTTGTAAAAATTCTGTCCACGGGGACTTGGACATTGCATCATGTGGTGCAGCAGGGAATCACTGATAGCAACTTCTGAACTCCCACGTTTCACTGGGCATTTGCAGGCACCAGAGGTTGTTTTCAATTTCCCAGCCTTCAAGCAAAGGGTTGACAGTTTCGCTATCATTACAAATGCAAAATCCATTACTTATTTTTATTCCAATATAAAACTATCTACTGAGCATCAAATAGTTAATAAATTGGGCGGCATGGTGGCATAGTGGTTAGCACTGCTGCCTCATAGCGCCAGGGACCCGAGTTCAATTCCGATGGAGTCTGCATGTTCTCTCCGTGTCTGCGTGGGTTTCCTCCGGGTGCTCTGGTTTCCTCCCACAGTCCAAAGATGTGCAGGTTAGGTGGATTGGCCATGTTAAATTGACCCTAGTGTCAGGGGATTGGTGGCGGATTATGGGAATAGGGCTTGGGTGGGATTGTGGTCGATGCAGACTCGATGGGCTGAATGGCCTCCTTCTACACTGTAGGGATTCTATGAAATGGTTCTGTATAGTTTGTTAAAGTCATTGAGTCACCTAAAGTTTGGTTGCTCACATGCAGTGGACATGGCGATGATTAAAACATGGTTTTTCTTTTGGATTTCTTGGATCTTGCTGTTAAACATTGATTTTTCAAGACATTCTTGAAATGCGGGCGACACGGTAGCACAGTGGTTATCACTGCTGCTTCACAGCTCCAGGGACCTGGGTTCGATTCCCGGCTTGGGTCACTGTCTGTGTGGAGTTTGCACATTCTCCTTGTGTCTGCGTGGGTTTCCTCCGGGTGCTCCGGTTTCCTCCCACAGTCCAAAGTTGTGCGGGTTAGGTTGATTGGCCATGCTAAAATTGCCCTAGTGTCCTGGGATGCGTAGGTTAGAGGGATTAGTGGGTAGGGCCTGGGTGGGATTGTGGTCGGTGCAGACTTGATGGGCTGAATGGCCTCTTTCTGTGCTGTAGGGTTTCTAAGATTTCTAAGATTCTCAAGGCAACTAATTTTGCGAACTACTTTTGTCATTTATCCCATTTCTTTAATCACATTATCATTTTTTCTATTTTTTTGTTGGTAAATGTATAATTTCTGTCCTTTACATGTTTAGTTTTGTTCATTCAGTACATTGTGTGCTTATTTGAATTTTTTCTTCAAGTTTTTGTTAGCGTGATCTGCACTCTCTCCACACTTCCAGCCCGAGAGTCCTCTTTTTCATTTATTGTTATTAGAGCCTAATAATCACTTAAAAGATCTATTGATTTCTTTGTTGGATGATTTCATTTTTGTCTGTATTGCTGAGGAAATATCATAAGGGAGTGCCACAATTAAACTGCTTCAGTCTTCTTCATTACTGTTGTACTGTATTATAAAGAATTATCAAAAGTTCACAACATTCTAATCCTTCTCCTTGAGAATGATGATAAAATAATTACAGTGAAGATGGCACTGTATTTGTTAGCCTGCAGTGTGAATTCTAATATTTGACAATCTAACATTTACAATAGTTATGGAAAAGGATGAGGAACAATCAAACATTAAAAGTACTGAACTGGAGGAGGGCTAATTTCATTGAGTTAAAAATCAAGCCTAGGTGGATTGAAATTGAAAATTGGTGGTCAAAACAGTAATTGAACTATGGCAGGCCTTTCAAGGAGAACATAGTGCGGGTACAGGGTGCACACAGTCCCATGAAAGGGAGACAAAGGGTATCAAAAGCTAGAGACCTCAAGATGATTAGAGATATATAGATTATAATGAAACTGAAAGGAGAGGCTTATGACTAGTTCGATAACACAGTCGAGAATCAAGTGTACAGAAGAAATCTAACAAGGGCTTACAAGGGGCAAAAAGAGTGTATGAGGGTAGATTAACAACAAATGTAAAAAGGAACTCAAATTTTCTTTTTGTACACCTGGAAAATGTAGACAGAAGGGTAGAACTGGTTAGGGATCAAATTGGAGACATTTTGTGGAGATAGAAAGGATACATAAGACTAGATTAATATTGAGCATTTGTGTTCACCAGTGGAGAGGATGCAATCAATTTAGCAGTACTGGAGGAGTAGCATCAAAACAGCACAGGATATAAATAGATAAAGAAGATAGACTTAAAATGTTGACAATATTCAAGGTAGAAAGGTCGCCCAGTTCATATGGCATGTGTCCTTGGTTTCTAAGGCAAATCCCGATGGTAATTATAAAGGCTGTAGCCACAATCTCAGGCAAATTGTGGTCAAACACACCACATGTGTAAAATAAATAGCAGATGCTTCCAAGATAGATTAACCAGATTTATCAACAACCCACCCAAATGTCAGAAAACACTGTGAGATAACAGCCTCACTGAAACTCTGGCCAAAACTTTCTGGCCGTTCATGCCAGAGGGATTTTGTGGTCTTGCCGATGGCGCACGTTTCCCAGCAGTGTGGCGTGGATTCAATGAGAAATCCCATTGGCAGTGGAGGGACCCGAAGATCCTGCAGTTGGCAAATGGAGAAACACGTGGTGGGGAGCTGAGAAAATCTCACCCTCTGTCTCACTCAACAGGAACTCCAAATATTTCACTTTCGAAGATCAAGCCTCTGGCTTCCCTCAAAGCTGCTCAAACTCGGACTGCCTCAGTGACTGTACACCTCCCAGGGTTTCAATCTCATCTCTCGAGGTTTCGCTCCCCTAAATTTCCAAATTTGTACTGCAGCCTCTGCTTACTGGCACAATTTCAGCTCTTTTTGGTTGGCATGCTTCACTGGCTGACAGCGCCCCTGGATTTCACAACGTTGTAATCTTCCGAGCTCCACCAAGCTATAAATGGCTCCCATGACTTCCCCTGAGCCCTAATCCTTTCTAGCATGGAGCCAGTGACCTTTTGCCATTTCCTTAGCTTTCCAGGGCTTCTTTAAGAGCAGCCCTTTAGCTGCTTGGCACGTGCAAACATTAGTACCTTTTCAATTTGCCATTTTCTGAAGAAACCTTACCCCCACACCCCCACCTCACCTCCACCTCCACCCCCACCCCAAGAAAATATCTTCTTAAACTCTAGCTATGTTCATGACCAGGGTTTCCCAAACTATTCCAGCTGTGGATCCCCTAGTGACTTCGTAAGAGCATTGGGGAACCCCAAACATTCATATAATGTCAACACCCACATTTTGCCACATAAATCAAATATAAACAAAACCTTTTCAAGCTATATCTATGCATATATTAGGAAGA